>NC_057811.1:399715345-399804358 GCF_018294505.1 Triticum aestivum
GAGCTTTGTTCCTCGTCTAGTTTGTCCGTCGGGATTCATGTTGTCTCCTTTGGGCAGTGAGGTTATGATTTCTTGTCATGTGGCATTTTTTCGTGTTATATGTTATAATCCGGCGCTTCAGATCAAAATGACGACAACTGCGCCTCCGGGCCACGTGCATGAAGACTTCTCGACAGTCATTGACGAGGTCAAGCCGGCTCCGGTAGACAAAAGAAAACTAGTACTACTCCACTATATAGGCAGGAGCCTCCGCGCTTGCTTGCTAGTGTTGCTCTCTTCGCACATAAAATATATGTTATACGTTGCAAAAATAATATAATTTGAAAGTACATTCAGATACGAACCAAACGATACAATTTTTGGTGACATGCATTCACATTTTGCTTGTCAAATACAGTACGTGGTCAAACTTTGACCCAAAATACGCAAAACAACAAAAAAATACTTCCAAGACCAGCGCCGCTCTTCCGCTCTTCTCCTCTTAAACCACCGCCGCTCCTCTCCTGTTCCAATCTAAATGCAGCGCCGCTCCTCTCCTCTTCCATTTCAAAACCACCGCCCCTCCTCTCCTGTTCCAGTCCAAAACCAGCGTCGCTCCTCTCCCGTTCTAATCCAAAACCAGCGCTGCTCCTCTCCTCTTCCATTCAAAAACCACCGCCGGCGAGTGAAGGTGCTGTGGAGAAGTAGATCGATGGAGGAGTACAACCGATACGTGAGGATCGCAGACGGCGACCCTGTGAAGCTAGCTAGGATGTTGGAGATACAGTCTTGGTTTGATAACAAGGACCAACTAGCGGCAACGGCGACATCCATGGCCAAATATCTGCAACAGAGCGAAAAGGCGGCGATACTCCCGGAGGGAGTCGCGCCGGAGTACATAGAGCTGCTCCTCTGGGCCATGGAGCAAACAGATTCACCGAATCCGATCGTGAGGGAGCGGTGGTGGGAGTATCGATCCCAGATGGAGCATCCACCAGAGATTGAAGGATCGAGCATCTACAGGGTGCCGTTTGTGAGGGTGTCCTGCCAGAGCGAGCCGGTGGAGTCTTCGTCGACCGAACCCAACTGCAAGAGGAGAAAAGCAGTTGGCCCGACGACGCTTCCCCGCCATCGTCTCACGGGGCGGTTGTCTGCCGCCGAGGAATAGGAGGGGGCTGCCCCCCTAGCCCAATAGTCGGGCAGGTTGTGAATTGTCAGGAGGAGCTTAGGGTTGTCAGTATTTGCAGGTTGTGAATTGTGTTTTGTGTTGTGTATTTTGAGAGTACTTTCAGATATGAATGTCTTTTGAATTTCAGATTTGCAGTATTGAGCATATGAAGTATTTTATGAATTCTAGAGATCTATTTTTAGCACTTAAAAAATGTAGTTTCATAGGAGTATAAAAGTGCAGACAATGTGATTCTCAGAGAAGAAACTGCAAGTTTCAGTTTAAGATAAGAAACTGCAACTTTCAGAGGCAGAGCATTTATATTAACACGGCCTTTTCAAACAGGGTTAACATCATGTTGGAAGTTTTATTCATGGTCGAAAATGGAACTACCAGCTAGTTAACATCATGCTAATCAACATTCACATAGCACATCTTTATATGATGCACAGTCAAAATGCCCACACAATGTCGAGTGTGCGAAACACAGAGAAAACGAGGGACGAAGTTTTGGCAAGTGTTGGACGTGGTTTTGGGCTGCCCCGTCTAGGCCTGCTCCCTCCTCCCCGCGGCCGGCTCTGCTGCCACGCAGGCCTCACCGCCCCACCGTACTCCCATCGCTGGCCTAGCCATCCCTCTACTCACCCACACCTGCTGTTATTCTCCAGCGACGGCAGACGAACCAGTAAACCCTCGTACAGTCGTACTCCCCTCAGCGTGGGAAACAACTGCCGAGTCTTCCCTGCCTCCGTGTCGTTCCCTTCCTAGGCCTCGCCGTCGTCCACCGCCCTGGTGCTCTCGGCGCGGCCTGGTCAACGTGGTCAACGACCGACATGCATCTGAAGTGGACTGTACGTGGAGAGGCCGACAGCTGGGTCCACGGCCGCACGCAAGGAAATGCCTCCTTATTACGCGCAAAATAATGATTCCTCCACCTGACATCAGGGACCCACCGAAAGGGCCTCTGTATTTCGCGAAAAAAACGTTACCGCCGCTGACAGCTCGGACCCACCAGCTATATCTTCGCACGCAAGGAAGTGCCTCCTTATTACGCACAAAAAAATGAATACTCCCCCTGCTAGCTGGGACCCACCATGGTGGGAGGCTGACTTGTGGGCCTACTAAGTTGACTGGGACGGGGGCCTTTGTCAACTTTAGTCAATATGAACGATTCTAGCTCCAGTGACCGTACGATGTCCATCCAACGGCCGTAGTGCTTCTTCAACCTCTGGTCTTCTTGCTCCAGCCGCCCAAAGCAGCGCCGGTCGTGCCGCATGCTCCTGCCTCCCGTGGCCGGCTGTGCTGCCGCGGAGGCCTCACCGCCCCCTACTATTCCCACCGCTGGCCAGGCCCTGCGGCGACGGCAGCCTCACACCGCAGCCGAACCAGTGAACCCTCGTACTCCTCTCCGCGCGGGCTTCCACTGCCGCGTCTTCCCCGGCTCCGCGTCGTCCCCTTCCTAGGCCTCGCCGTCGTCCACCGCCGTGGTGCTCTCCGCGCGGCGTGGTCAACGTGGTCAAGGAACGACTTCCATCGGAAGAGTACTGTACGTGGAGAGGCTGACAGCTGGGTCCACGGCCACAGCCCAGTTTTTTTGTGATTTGCCAAGTAAGTCGCTTTGTCAGGCCTGTTGGGCTGCAAATCTTTCAAGACGAGGAGAGCTTTCATTCGGCTGGCCGAGAAAATGGCCCATCAGTAATGAGAAATGGGCTGTACATTTTTAAAACACATCAAACCGGCAATTAGTTTCAAATATCTTTTTTTTCATTTCGAGATTTTAAATTACATTAATTTTTATGCGTGGAGAATTTGTTGGATTTTATATTGATATACATTTATTTTTAAAATCAGTTTGAATGTGAGTCGAAATTTCGGGATTAAAAACAGTTCGGACCGCACCGAAATATGCAAAATTTCGTATAATTTTTTAACCGTGGCCACAATATGGGCTGTAATGCTAACAAAAAGAATATGGGCTCCAAAAAAACCTTAATAATTAGCAAATGGGCTGTAAATTATTAGAAATAATGGCAGATGGGTTGTATGCTGTTTTCCACAGATTTGAGGCTTTCCTAAAAAAAGGTTGACGCACAAGCAGTGACTGTTGGATGGCCATCCAACGGCCGTCGTGCTTCTTCAATCTCTGCTCTTCCTGCTCCAGCCGCTCAAACAAGCGCCGGCGGGACTGCCTGCTCCCTCCTCCCCGCGGCCGGCTCTGCTGCCGCGCAGGCCTCACCGCCCCACCGTACTCCCATCGCTGGCCTAGCCATCCCTCTACTCACCCACACCTGCTGTTATTCTCCGGCGACGGCAGACGAACCAGTAAACCCTCGTACAGTCGTACTCCCCTCCGCGTGGGAAACAACTGCCGAGTCTTCCCTGCCTCCGTGTCGTTCCCTTCGTAGGCCTCGCCGTCGTCCACCGCCCTGGTGCTCTCGGCGCGGCCTGGTCAACGTGGTCAACGACCGACATGCATCTGAAGTGGACTGTACGTGGAGAGGCCGACAGCTGGGTCCACGGCCGCACGCAAGGAAATGCCTCCTTATTACGCGCAAAATAATGATTCCTCCACCTGACATCAGGGACCCACCGAAAGGGCCTCTGTATTTCGCGAAAAAAACGTTACCGCCGCTGACAGCTCGGACCCACCAGCTATATCTTCGCACGCAAGGAAGTGCCTCCTTATTACGCACAAAAAAATGAATACTCCCCCTGCTAGCTGGGACCCACCATGGTGGGAGGCTGACTTGTGGGCCTACTAAGTTGACTGGGACGGGGGCCTTTGTCAACTTTAGTCAATATGAACGATTCTAGCTCCAGTGACCGTACGATGTCCATCCAACGGCCGTAGTGCTTCTTCAACCTCTGGTCTTCTTGCTCCAGCCGCCCAAAGCAGCGCCGGTCGTGCCGCATGCTCCTGCCTCCCGTGGCCGGCTGTGCTGCCGCGGAGGCCTCACCGCCCCCTACTATTCCCACCGCTGGCCAGGCCCTGCGGCGACGGCAGCCTCACACCGCAGCCGAACCAGTGAACCCTCGTACTCCTCTCCGCGCGGGCTTCCACTGCCGCGTCTTCCCCGGCTCCGCGTCGTCCCCTTCCTAGGCCTCGCCGTCGTCCACCGCCGTGGTGCTCTCCGCGCGGCGTGGTCAACGTGGTCAAGGAACGACTTCCATCGGAAGAGTACTGTACGTGGAGAGGCTGACAGCTGGGTCCACGGCCACAGCCCAGTTTTTTTGTGATTTGCCAAGTAAGTCGCTTTGTCAGGCCTGTTGGGCTGCAAATCTTTCAAGACGAGGAGAGCTTTCATTCGGCTGGCCGAGAAAATGGCCCATCAGTAATGAGAAATGGGCTGTACATTTTTAAAACACATCAAACCGGCAATTAGTTTCAAATATCTTTTTTTTCATTTCGAGATTTTAAATTACATTAATTTTTATGCGTGGAGAATTTGTTGGATTTTATATTGATATACATTTATTTTTAAAATCAGTTTGAATGTGAGTCGAAATTTCGGGATTAAAAACAGTTCGGACCGCACCGAAATATGCAAAATTTCGTATAATTTTTTAACCGTGGCCACAATATGGGCTGTAATGCTAACAAAAAGAATATGGGCTCCAAAAAACCTTAATAATTAGCAAATGGGCTGTAAATTATTAGAAATAATGGCAGATGGGCTGTATGCTGTTTTCCACAGATTTGAGGCTTTCCTAAAAAAAGGTTGACGCACAAGCAGTGACTGTTGGATGGCCATCCAACGGCCGTCGTGCTTCTTCAATCTCTGCTCTTCCTGCTCCAGCCGCTCAAACAAGCGCCGGCGGGACTGCCTGCTCCCTCCTCCCCGCGGCCGGCTCTGCTGCCGCGCAGGCCTCACCGCCCCACCGTACTCCCATCGCTGGCCTAGCCATCCCTCTACTCACCCACACCTGCTGTTATTCTCCGGCGACGGCAGACGAACCAGTAAACCCTCGTACAGTCGTACTCCCCTCCGCGTGGGAAACAACTGCCGAGTCTTCCCTGCCTCCGTGTCGTTCCCTTCCTAGGCCTCGCCGTCGTCCACCGCCCTGGTGCTCTCGGCGCGGCCTGGTCAACGTGGTCAACGACCGACATGCATCTGAAGTGGACTGTACGTGGAGAGGCCGACAGCTGGGTCCACGGCCGCACGCAAGGAAATGCCTCCTTATTACGCGCAAAATAATGATTCCTCCACCTGACATCAGGGACCCACCGAAAGGGCCTCTGTATTTCGTGAAAAAAACGTTACCGCCGCTGACAGCTCGGACCCACCAGCTATATCTTCGCACGCAAGGAAGTGCCTCCTTATTACGCACAAAAAAATGAATACTCCCCCTGCTAGCTGGGACCCACCATGGTGGGAGGCTGACTTGTGGGCCTACTAAGTTGACTGGGACGGGGGCCTTTGTCAACTTTAGTCAATATGAACGATTCTAGCTCCAGTGACCGTACGATGTCCATCCAACGGCCGTAGTGCTTCTTCAACCTCTGGTCTTCTTGCTCCAGCCGCCCAAAGCAGCGCCGGTCGTGCCGCATGCTCCTGCCTCCCGTGGCCGGCTGTGCTGCCGCGGAGGCCTCACCGCCCCCTACTATTCCCACCGCTGGCCAGGCCCTGCGGCGACGGCAGCCTCACACCGAAGCCGAACCAGTGAACCCTCGTACTCCTCTCCGCGCGGGCTTCCACTGCCGCGTCTTCCCCGGCTCCCCGTCGTCCCCTTCCTAGGCCTCGCCGTCGTCCACCGCCCTGGTGCTCTCAGTGCGGCGTGGTCAACGTGGTCAAGGAACGACTTCCATCGGACGTGGACTGTACGTGGAGAGGCTGACAGCTGGGTCCACGGCCGCAGCAAGGAAGTGCCTCCTTATTACGCGGAAAATAATGATTCCTCCACCTGACAGCCGGGACCCACCGGACGGGCCACTGTATTTCGCGAAAAAACGTTTCCCCCTGACTGCTGTGACCCACCAGCTACATCTTCGCACGCAAGGAAGTGCGTCCGGGCAAAAAAAACGATTCGCCCCCTGACTGCTGGGACCCACCAGCTACATCTTCGCAGGCAAGGAAGTGCCTTTTTTTGCGAAACAAGTGCCTGACAGTCGGGACCCACCTGGTCGAAGCATACGTAGCGTTGTCATTCTGGTCGCGAACATGTACGTACATATATACTGGTGGATGTAGAGGCGCGCACGTGTCGTAGTAGAGGCGCGCACGTGTCGTAGCAGAGGCGCGCACATAGCATGTACACGTACGTACAGCGGCCAGGGTGCAAGAAAGAAAATACGGCCACGTATGTGTACATACGGGCGGGGTCTCGAACGCCTACTCGCGCATACGTACGGCCAGGGCTCATGTACATGGCTGGGTCGGAACGGAGAAACAACGTCGTCGTCGTGTTCATGGGGAGGCAACGGAATGCGTCGTGTTCATGGGGAGGCAACGGAATGCGTCGTGTTCATGGGGAGGGGTGTGGCGTACCGCAAAACGGAGGAAACGGACCTCCTACGGTCGAAACGGGGGTCCTGTTGATCGGGAGGAGTGTGGCGTACCGCAAAACAGAGGAAACGGACCTCCTACGGTCGAAACGGGGGTCCTGTTGATCGGGAGGGGTGTGGCGTACCGCAAAATGGAGGAAACAGACCTCCTACGGTCGAAACGGGGGTCCTGTTGATCGGGAGGGGTGTGGCGTACCGCAAAACGGACGAAACGGACCTCCTACGGTCGAAACGGGGGTCCTGTTGATCGGGAGGGGTGTGGCGTACCACAAAACGGACGAAACGGACCTCCTACGGTCGAAACGGGGGTCATGTTCATCGGGAGGGGTGTGGCGTACCGCAAAACGGGACTCCACGGGATACTGTTCATCTCCACCGTCGACCTCCTCCAGCCTCCACGGGCTCCTGTTCATCCAGCCTCCACCGCGCGCTACTCCACCGGCTACTGTTCAACCACCCCTCCACGGGCACCCCTCCACCGTCTACTGTTCATCCAGCCCTCCACACCACGGGGTCCTGTTCAACCACCCCTCCACGGGCACCCCTCCACCGTCTACTGTTCATCCATCCCTCCACACCACGGGGTCCTGTTCAACCACCCCTCCACGGGCACCCCTCCACCGTCTACTGTTCATCCAGCCCTCCACCACACCACGGGGTCCTGTTCATCCAGAGGCAACGCCACCGCTCACTGTTCATCCAAACCCCCCCGCAACACTCACTGTTCATCCTAGAGGCAGCATCGATCGGGTTCAGTTAACAGCCATCGATCGATCGCTCGGGTTCAGTAACGCGTAGCCTGCAGTGCAATCGCTCGGGTTCAGTTAGAGCCCAACGCCTCGCTCGGGTTCAGTTAGAGCCAACGCCTCAAACACACGCGCGTACGTGTACGAGAGAAACGCGCATCGCTCGGCCCCCGACCTCCCACCGTAACCGGGACTCCCCGAAATTTTCCTGGCCCTCGCTTCTACCACGGTTTTTTCCGTCATGGACGGCCCAAAGAATGTCATGCAGCTGCGTCTTCGGCCCGCCCAGGACGAAAAGCCCATTTTCTGTCATGATTTTTTGTCATAGAAGTAGGATCCCACCACATCTATGATGATACCGGGTTTTGTCACAATTATCGTCATAGAAGTGTCATATGTATGACAGAAAAAAATTCGTTCGACCCAAAATGTCACGGATGTGTCTTTTTTTTGTAGTGCTTGAAGAGGAAAGGGTGATGCAGCAAAGTAGAGATAAGTATTTCCCTCAGTTTTGAGAACCAAGGTATCAATCCAGTAGGAGATACACGCAAGTCTCCAATCTACGCACCTGCACAAACAATCAAAGACTTGCACCCAACGCGATAAATGGGTTGTCAATCCCCTCACGGTCACTTGCAAAGGTGAGATCTGATAGAGATAGATATAAAAGATTACTAAAACATAAAACAAAATAAAAGTAAATAAATTGCAGCAAGATATTTTTGGGTTTTTGGTTTATAAATCTGAAAATATATGATGGAAAATAGACCTGGGGGCCATAGGTTTCACTAGAGGCTTCTCTCTTGAAGGAAAATAATACGCTGGGTGAACTAATTACTGTTGAGCAATTGATAGAAAAGTGCAAAGTTATGACAATATCCAAGGCAATGATTATGAATATAGGCATCACGTCCGTGTCAAGTAGACTGACTCCTGCCTGCATCTACTATTATTACTCCACACATTGACCGCTATCCAGCATGCATCTAGAGTATTAAGTTCATAAGAACGGAGTAACGCCTTAAGTAAGATTACATGATGTAGAAGGATAAACTCAAGCAATATGATGAAAACCCCATCTTTTTACCCTTGATGGCAACAATATAATATGTGACTCGCTACCCCTACTTTGTCACTGGGTGACATCACCGCATGATTGAACCCAAAACTAAGCACCTCTCCCATTGTAAGAAAAACCAATCTAGTTGGCCAAACCAAACGGATAATTCGAATAGAAATACAAAGATATCAAATCATGCATATAAGAATTCAGAGAATATTCAAATAATATTCATAGATAAACTGATCATAAATCCACAATTCATCGGATCTCGACAAACACGCCGCAAAAGAATATTACATCGGATAGATCTCCAAGAACATCGAGGAGAACATGGTATTGAGGATCAAAGAGAGAGAAGAACCCATCTAGCTACTAGCTATGGACCCGTAGGTCTGTGGTAAACACTCATGCTTCATCGGAAGGGCAATACAGTTGATGTAGAATCCCTTCGTGATCGAATCCCCCTCCGGCAGGGTGCCGAAAAAGGTCCCTAGATGGGATCTCATGGGTACAGAAGGTTACGATGGCGGAAAAGTATTTTGGTGGACGCTTCTGGTCGTTTGGGAATATTTGTGAATTTATGGAGCTGAGAGGGAGGTCGGTGGACTCGCGGGGGGCCCACAAGCCAGGCCCCCCCTAGGGCGCGCCCCGAGGGCTTGTGGAGCCCTCGGTACTCTTCTGACTTCATCTCCAAGTTCCGTGGATGTCTTTTGGTCCAAGAAAAATCATCGCGAAAGTTTTATTCCGTTTGGGCTCCGTTTGATATTCCTTTTCTGTAAAACTGAAAAACAAGGGAAAAACAGAAACTAGCACTGGGCTCTGGTTAATAAGTTAGTCCCAAAAGTAATATAATATATCATATTAATGCATATAAAACATCCAAAACAGAAAACATAATAGCATGGAACAATTAAAAATTATAGATATGTTGGAGACGTATCAAGCATCCCCAAGCTTAATTGTTGCTCGTCCTCGAGTAGGTAAATGATAAAAATAGAATTTTTGATGTGGAATGCCACCTAACATATTTATCCATGTAATTTCCTTCATTGTGGCATGAATATTCAGATCCATAAGATTCAAAACAAAAGTTTAATATTAACATAAAAACAATAATACTTCAAGCATACTAATAAAACAATTGTGTCTTCTCAAAATAACATGGCCAAAGAAAGTTATCCCTACAAAATCATATAGTCTGGCTAAGCTCAATCTTCATCACACAAAGTATTTCATCATGCACAACCCCGGTTTTAGCCAAGCAATTGTTTCACACTTTAGTATTCTCAAACTTTTTCAACTTTCACGCAACACAAGAGCGCGAGCCATGGATATAGCACTATAGGTGGAATAGAGTATGGTGGTTGTGGAGAAGACAAAAGGAAGAAGATAGTCTCACATCAACTAGGTGTATTAACGGGCTATGGACATGCCCATCAATAGATACCAATGTGAGTGAGTAGGGATTGCCATGCAACAGATGCACTAGAGATATAAGTTTATGAAATCTCAAAAAGAAACTAAGTGGGTGTGCATCCAACTCGCTTGCTCACGACTACCATACAAAGCAGCCTCATAAACTGCATTTTGTAACTGAACCTCCACAGTTTTCAAACCTAAGGGTGGATCAAAAGGCACCGGTATTCTCTAATCTAACTTGAATTCAGATCAATAATCAAGGGGCACAAGAAGATGCACTATTACGCGGTAGGGATTGCAATTTTTCTCGCATTTTCGTTTTTTCACTCAAACTCAAGGGAGAAACTTTGCTTCTTATCTTTTTTTAAAGGTTGACGAATCAAATGATATTTCTATTCTAATTTCTGCCGCTTCTTCTCCCTCTGAATCAATTTTTTTTTGCCATAATGTGTCGTTGCTATTATTACCAAGTATACGGTTCTAATCCTAGATGGAAAAATAAATAGAAAAAGAAGACCTAAAGCAATTTGAGAAAGCTCATCATTGGAATATACAAGCCAAGTTCTATAATGAAGATTCCCACTAGTATATGAAAGTGACAACATAGGAGACTCTCTATCATGAAGATCATGGAGCTACTTTGAAGCACATGTGTGGAAAAAGGATAGTAGCATTGCCCCTTCTCTCTTTTCTCTCAGTTTTTGGTGGGCTTCTTTGGCCTCTTTTATTTTTGTAAAGTCTGCAGACTCATGCCAACTTGTGAGGGAATCATAGCTTCCATCATCCTTTCCTCACATGGGACAATGCTCTAATAATGATGATCATCACACTTTTATTTACTTACAACTCAAGAATTACAAGTCGATACTTAGAACAAAATATGACTCTCTATATAAATGCCTCCAGCGGTGTACCGGCATGTGCAATGATCTAGTGTAGCAAATGACATAAAAAACGGACAAGCCAGGAAAACATCATGCTAGCTATCTTGCGATCATGCAAAGCAATATGACAATGATGGTATGCGTCATAATAAAACAAAACGGTGGAAGTTGCATGGCAATATATCTCGGAATGGCTATGGAAATGCCATAATAGGTAGGTATGGTGGCTGTTTTCAGGAAGGGTATATGGTGGGTTTAACGCACTGGCGAAAGGTGCGCGGTACTAGAGAGGCTAGCAATGGTGGAAGGGTGAGAGTGCGTATAATCCATGGACTCAACATTAGTGATAAAGAACTCACATACTTATTGCAAAAATTTATTAGCTATTGAAATAAAGTGTTAGACGCATGCTCCTAGGGGAGAGGTTGGTAGGAGTTAACCATCTCGCACTCCCGACCTCCACACAAAGGATGACAATCAATAAATAAATCATGCTCCGGCTTCATCACATAACGGTTCACCATACGTGCATGCTACGAGAATCACAAACTTTAACACAAGTATTTATACCAATCCACAATTACTCACTAGCATGAATCTAATATAACCATCTTTATATCTCAAAACAATCATAAGGAATCAAACTTCTCATAGTATTCAATGCTCTTTATATGAAAGTTTTTATTATATCCCTCTTGGATGCCCATCATATTAGGACTAAATTCATAACCTAAGAAAATTACCATGCTGTTTAGAGAGACTCTCAAAATAATATAAGTGAAGCGTGAGAGTTCAACATTTTTATAAAATAAAGTCACCGTCGTGCTCTAAAAAGATACAAGTGAAGCACTAGAGCAAATTGCCTAGCTCAAAAGATATAAGTGAAGCACATAGAGTATTCTAATAAATTCACGATTCATGTGTGTCCCTCTCAAAAGGTGTATACAGCAAGGATGATTGTGGCAAACTAAAAAGCAAAGACTCATATCATACAAGACGCTCCAAGCAAAACACATATCATGTGGTGAATAAAAATATAGCCTCAAATAAATTTACCGATAGACGAAGACGAAAGAGGGGATGCCATCCGGGGCATCCCCAAGCTTAGATGCTTGGTTGTCCTTGAATATTACCTTGGGGTGCCTTGGGAATCCCCAAGCTTAGGCTCTTGCCACTCCTTATTCCATAGTCTATCAAATCTTTACTCAAAACTTGAAAACTTCACAACACAAAACTCAAACCAAAACTCATGAGATCCATTAGTATAAGAAAATAAATCACCACTTTTTGGTACTGTTGTGAACTCATTATTTATTATATTGGTGTAATATCTACTGTATTCCAACTTCTCCATGGTTCATACCCCCGATACTACCAATAGATTCATGAAAATAAGCAAACAACACATAGAAAACAGAATCTGTCAAAAACAGAACAGTCTGTAGCAATCTGAAAACTTCGAATACTTCTGTAACTCAAAAAATTCTGAAAAATTAGGAAAACCTGGGAAATTTGTATATCAATCTTGTGTAAAACTTCAGATCAAAAGCACGCTTCTGTGATTTTTTAAAATTGTTTTACTAGGCGCAAAAGTTTCTGTTTTTCAGCAAGATCAAATCAATATCATTGTAAGCCACCCCAAAGCTCTTACTTGGCTCAAACACTAATTAGAACACCAAAACACAATTACTACAGAGGTTATAAAGTGTATTTATTGCAAAACAAAACCAAAAACATAAACATAAAAATAAAATTGGGTTGCCTCCCAACAAGCGCTATTGTTTAGCGCCCCTAGCTAGACATAACCATAGATCTAGGTGTTGTCATCTTTGGTATGCAATCCATAAGTAGCTCTCATAATAGATTCATATGGCAACTTAATTTTCTTTCTTGGAAAGTGTTACATGCCCTTCCTTAAAGGAAATTAAAATCTAATGTTTCCTTCTTTCATATCAATAATAACACCAATCGTTCTAAGGAAAGGTCTACCAAGGATAATAGGACATGTAGGATTGCAATCTATATCAAGCACAATAAAATCTACGGGAACATAATTCTTATTTTCAACAATAAGAACATCATTAATCCTTCCCATAGGTTTTTAATAGTGGAATCCGCAAGATGCAAATTTAAAGAACGATCATCAAATTCACAGAAACCTAAAACATCACATAAAGTTTTCGGAATCGTAGCAACGCTAGAACCCAAATAACACAAAGCATGGCACTCATAATCCTTAATTTTAATCTAAATTGTAGGTTCCCACTCATCATAAAGCTTTCTAGGGATAGAAACTTCCAACTCAAGTTTTTCTTCAAAAGATTTCATCATAGCATCAACGATATGTCTAGTAAAAGCTTTATTTTGATTCTAAGCATGAGGAGAATTCAATATGGATTGCAACAAGGAAATACAATCTATCAAAGAACAATTATCATAATTAAAATCCTTGAAATCCAAAAGAGTGGGTTCATCGCTGTTGGGGAACGTAGTATTTCAAAAAAATTCCTATGATCACGCAAGATCTATCAAGGAGAAGCATAGCAACGAGCGGGGAGAGTGTGTCCACGTACCCTCGTAGACCGAAAGCGGAAGCGTTTAGTAACGCGGTTGATGTAGTCGAACGTCTTCGTGATTCAACTGATCCAAGTGCCGAACGAACGGCACCTCCGTGATCTGCACACGTTCAGCTCGGTGACGTCCCTCGAACTCTAGATCTAGCTGAGGCTGAGGGAGAGTTCCGTCAGCACGACGGCGTGGTGACGGTGATGATGAAGTTACCGGCGCAGGGCTTCGCCTAAGCACTATGACGATATAACCGAGGTGTAAAACTGTGGAAGGGGCACCGCACACGGCTAAAGATCAACTTGTGTGTCTATGGGGTGCCCCCTCCCCCGTATATAAAGGAGGGAGGAGGGGAGGGCCGGCCGGCCCCTAGGGTGCGCCACAAGAGGGGAATCCTACTAGGACTCCAAGTCCTAGTAGGAATCCACCAAGAGGGAGAGAGGGGGAAGGAAGGAAGGAAGAGGGGGAAGGGAAGGAAAGGGGGGCGCCGCCCCCTTCCCCTAGTCCAATTCGGACCAAAGGGGGGGTGCGGCCAGCCCCTCCTGGCCCTTCCTCTCTTCCCACTAAGGCCCATAGAGGCCCATTAGTTCTCCCGGGGGTTCCGGTAACCCGTTCCGGCACTCCGGTTTTATTCGAAACTCTCCGGAACACTTCCGTTGTCCAAACAACATGGTCCGATATATCAATCTTTATGTCTCAACCATTTAGAGACTCCTCGTTATGTCTGCGATCTCATCCGGGACTCCGAACAACCTTCGGTACATCAAATCACATAAACTCATAATACCAATCGTCATCGAACGTTAAGCGTGCGGACCCTACGGGTTCGAGAACTATGTAGACATGACCGAGACACATCTCCGGTCAATAACCAATAGCGGAACCTGGATGCTCATATTGGTTCCTACATATTCTACGAAGATCTTTATTGGTCAAACCGCATAACAACATACGTTGTTCCCTTTGTCATCGGTATGTTACTTGCCCGAGATTCAATCGTCGGTATCACCATACCTAGTTCAATCTCAGTACCAACAAGTCTCTTTACTCGTTCTGTAATGCATCATCTCACAACTAACTCATTAGTCACATTGCTTGCAAGGCTTATAGTGATGAGCATTACCGAGAGGGCCCAGAGATACCTCTCCGACAATCGGAGTGACAAATCCTAATCTCGATCTATGCCAACTCAACAAACACCATCGGAGACACCTGTAGAGCATCTTTATAATCACCAAGTTACGTAAGTGTTCCTCCGGTATTCGGGAGTTGCATAATCTCATAGTCATAGGAACATGTATAAGTCATGAAGAAAGCAATAGCAATAAACAAAACGATCATAGTGCTAAGCTAACGGATGGGTCTTGTCCATCACATCATTCTCTAATGATGTGATCCCGTTCATCAAATGACAACTCATGTCTATGGCTAGAAAACTTAACCATCTTTGATTGACGAGTTAGTCAAGTAGAGGCATACAAGGGACACTCTGTTTGTCTATGTATTCACACATGTACTAAGCTTCTGGTTAATTAATACAATTCTAGCATGAATAATAAACATTTATCATGATATAAGGAAATATAAATAACAACTTTATTATTGCCTCTAGGGCACATTTCCTTCAGTCTCCCACTTGCACTAGAGTCAATAATCTAGATTACATAGTAATGATTCTAACACCCATGGACTCTTGGTGCTGATCATGTTTTGCTCATGAGAGAGGCTTAGTCAACGGGTCTGCAATATTCAGATCTGTATGTATCTTACAAATCTCTATGTCCCCTTCCTACACTTGATGACAGATGGAATTGAAGCGTCTCTTGATGTGCTTGGTCTTCTTGTGAAATCTGGATTCCTTTGCCAAGGCAATTGCACCAGTATTGTCACAAAAGATTTACATTGGACCCGATGCACTAGGTATGACACCTAGATCGGATATGAACTCCTTCATCCAGACTCCTTCATTTGCTGCTTCCGAAGCAGCTATGTACTCCGCTTCACATGTAGATCCCGCCACGACACTCTGTTTGGAACTGCACTAACTGACAGCTCCACCATTCAATATAAATACGTATCCGGTTTGTGACTTAGAGTCATCCGGATCAGTGTCAAAGCTTGCATCGATGTAACCATTTACAACGAGCTCTTTGTCACCTCCATAAACGAGAAACATATCCTTAGTCCTTTTCAGGTATTTCAGGATGTTCTTGACCGCTGTCCAGTGACCCATTCCTGGATTACTTTGGTACCTCCCTACTATACTTATAGCAAGGCACATATCAGGTCTGGTACACAGCATTACATACATGATAGAACCTATGGTTGAGGCATAGGGAATGACTTTCATTTTCTCTCTATCTTCTGCAGTGGTCGGGCATTGAGTCTCACTCAACTTCACACCTTGTAACACAGGCAAGAACCCTTTCTTTGACTGATCCATTTTGAACTTCTTCAAAATCTTATCAAGGTATGTGCTTTGTGAAAGTCCAATTAAACGTCTTGATCTATCTCTATAGATCTTAATGCCCAATATGTAAGCAGCTTCACCGAGGTCTTTCATAGAAAAACTCTTATTCGAGTATCCTTTTGTGCTATCCAGAAATTCTATATAATTTCCAATCAGCAATATGTCATCCACATATAATATTAGAAATGCTACAGAGCTCCAACTCACTTTCTTGTAAATACAGGCTTCTCCAAAAGTCTGTATAAAACCATATGCTTTGATCACACTATCAAAACGTTTATTCCAACTCCGAGAGGCTTGCACCAGTACATAAATGGATCGCTGGAGCTTACACACTTTGTTAGCACCCTTTGGATCGACAAAACCTTCTGGTTGCATCATATACAACTCTTCTTCTAGAAATCCATTAAGGAATGCAGTTTTGACGTCCATTTGCCAAATTTCATAATCATAAAATGCGGCAATTGCTAACATGATTCGGACAAAGTTAAGCATCGCTACGGGTGAGAAAGTCTCATCGTAGTCAACTCCTTGAACTTGCCGAAAACCTTTTGCAACAAGTTGAGCTTTATAGATAGTAACATTACCGCAGCGTCGGTCTTCTTCTTGAAGATCCATTTATTTTCTATGGCTTGCCGATCATCGGGCAAGTCAACCAAAGTCCACACTTTGTTCTCATACATGGATCCCATCTCAGATTTCATGGCCTCAAGCCATTTCACGGAATCTGGGCTCATCATCGCTTCCTCATAGTTCGTAGGTTCATCATGGTCAAGTAACATGATGTCCAGAACCGGATTACCGTACCACTCTGGTGCGGATCTTACTCTGGTTGACCTACGAGGTTCGATAGTAACTTGATCAGAAGCTTCATGATCATCATCATTAGGTTCCTCACTAATTGGTGTAGGAATCACTGGAACTGGTTTCTGTGATGAACTACTTTCCGATAAGGGAGTAGGTACAATTACCTCATTAAGTTCTACTTTCCTCCCACTCACTTCTTTCGAGAGAAACTCCTTCTCTAGAAAGGATCCATTCTTAGCAACGAATATTTTGCCTTCGGATCTGTGATAGAAGGTGTACCCAACAGTCTCCTTTGGGTATCCTATGAAGACACATTTCTCCGATTTGGGTTCGAGCTTATCAGGTTGAAGCTTTTTCACATAAGCATCGCAGCCCCAAACTTTAAGAAACGACAACTTGGGTTTCTTGCCAAACCACAGTTCATATGGTGTCGTCTCAACGGATTTAGATGGTGCCCTATTTAACGTGAATGCAGCCGTCTCTAAAGCATAACCCCAAAACGATAGCGGTAAATCAGTAAGAGACATCATAGATCGCACCATATCTAATAAAGTGCGGGTGCGACGTTCGGACACACCATTACGCTGTGGTGTTCCGGGTGGCGTGAGTTGCGAAACTATTCCGCATTGTTTCAAATGAAGACCAAACTCGTAACTCAAATATTCACCTCCATGATCAGATCGTAGAAACTTTATTTTCTTGTTACGATGATTTTCACTCTGAAATTCTTTGAACTTTTCAAATGTTTCAGACTTATGTTTCGTCAAGTAGGTATACCCATATCTGCTCAAATCATCTGTGAAGGTCAGAAAATAACGATACCCGCCACGAGCCTCAACACTCATCGGACCGCATACATCAGTATGTATTATTTCCAACAAGTCTGTTGCTCGCTCCATTGTTCTGGAGAACAGAGTCTTAGTCATCTTGCCCATGAGGCATGGTTCGCAAGCATCAAGTGATTCATAATCAAGTGATTCCAAAAGCGCATCAGCATGGAGTTTCTTCATGCGCTTTACACCAATATGACCTAAACGGCAGTGCCACAAATAAGTTGCACTATCGTTATTAAACTTATATCTTTTGGCTTCAATACTATGAATATGTGTATCAGTACTATCAAGATTCAATAAAAATAGACCACTCATCAAGGGTGCATGACCATAAAAGATATTACTCATATAAATAGAACAACCATTATTCTCTGATTTAAATGAATAACCATCTCGCATCTAACAAGATAAAGATGTAGAGGTAGTGTGCCGACGGCGATCACATCGACTTTCGAATCATTTCCCACGCGCATTGTCACCTCGTCCTTAGCCAATCTTCACTTAATCTGTAGCCCCTGTTTCGAGTTGCAAATATGAGCAACGGAACCAGTATCAAATACCTAGGTGCTACTACGAGCATTAGTAAGGTACACATCAATAACATGTATATCAAATATACCTTTCACTTTGCCATCCTTCTTATCCGCCAAATACTTGGGCCAGTTCCGCTTCCAGTGACCAGTCCCTTTGCAGTAGAAGCACTCAGTCTTAGGTTTAGGTCCAGTCTTGGGCTTCTTCACTTGAGCAGCAACTTGCTTGCTGTTCTTCTTGAAGTTCCCCTTCTTCCCTTTGCCCTTTTTCATGAAACTAGTGGTCTTGTTAACCATCAACACTTGATGCTCCTTCTTGATTTCTACCTCCGCAGCCTTTAGCATCGCGAAGAGCTCGGGAATTGTCTTATCCATCCCTTGCATATTATAGTTCATCACGAAGCTTTTGTATCTTGGTGGCAGTGATTGAAGAACTCTGTCAATGACACTCTCAACCGGAGGATTAACTCCCAGTTGAGTCAAGTGATTATGATACCCAGACATTTTGAGTATATGTTCACTAACAGAACTATTCTCCTCCATTTTGTAGTTGTAGAACTTATTGGAGACTTCATATCTCTCAATCCGGGCATTTGCTTGAAATATTAACTTCAACTCCTGGAACATCTCATATGCTCCATGACGTTCAAAACATCGTTGAAGTCCCGGTTCTAAGCCGTAAAGCATGGCACACTGAACTATCGAGTAGTCATCAGCTTTGCTCTGCCATGCGTTCATAACGTCTGGCGTTGCTCCTGCAATGGGTCTTGCACCTAGCGGTGCTTCCAGGACGTAATTCTTCTGTGTAGCAATGAGGATAATCCTCAAGTTACGGACCCAGACCGTGTAGTTGCTACCATCATCTTTCAACTTAGCTTTCTCTAGGAACGCATTAAAATTCAACGGAACAGTAGCATGGGCCATTTATCTACAACAAACATAGACATGCAAAATACTATCAGGTACTAAGTTCATGATAAATTAAAGTTCAATTAATCATATTACTTAAGAACTCCCACTTAGATAGACATCCCTCTAATCATCCAAGTGATCACGTGATCCATATCAACTAAACCATGTCCGATCATCACGTGAGATGGAGTAGTTTTCAATGGTGAACATCACTATGTTGATCATATCTACTATATGATTCACGCTCGACCTTTCGGTCTCAGTGTTCCGAGGCCATATCTGCATATGCTAGGCTCGTCAAGTTTAACCCGAGTATTCTGCGTGTGCAAAACTGGCTTGCACCCGTTGTATGTGAACGTAGAGCTTATCACACCCGATCATCACGTGGTGTCTCGGCACGACGAACTTTCACAATGGTGCATACTCAGGGAGAACACTTGTACCTTGAAATTTAGTGAGATGTCATCTTATAATGCTACCGCCGTACTAAGCAAAATAAGATGCATAAAGGATAAACATCACATGCAATCAATATAAGTGATATGATATGGTCATCATCATCTTGTGCCTTTGATCTCCATCTCCAAAGCACTGTCATGATCACCATCATCACCGGCTTGACACCTTGATCTCCATCGAAGCATCATTGTCGTCTCACCAATTATTGCTTCTACTACTATCGCTGCCGCTTAGTGATAAAGTAAAGAAATTACATGGAGATTGCATTTCATACAATAAAGCGACAACCATATAGCTCCTGCCAGTTGCCGATAACTGTTACAAAATAGGATCATCTCATACAACAATTTATATATCATCACGTCTTGACCATATCACATCATAGCAAGCCCTGCAAAAACAAGTTAGACGTCCTCTACTTTGTTGTTACAAATTTTACGTGGCTGCTACGGGCTTAGCAAGAACCGTTCTTACCTATGCATGAAAACCATAACAATTTTTTCGTCAAGTGTGCTATTTTAACCTTCAACAAGGACTGGGCATAGCGCACTCGACTCAACTAAAGTTGGAGAAACAGACACCCACTAGCCACCTGTGTGCGAAGCACGGCGGTAGAACCAGTCTCATGAACGCGGTCATGTAATGTCGGTCTGGGCCGCTTCATCCAACAATACCGTCGTATCAAAGTATGACATGCTGGTAAGCAGTATGACTATTATCGCCCACAACTCTTTGTGTTCTACTCGTGCATATAACATCTACGCATAGACCTGGCTCGGATGCCACTGTTGGGGAACGTAGTATTTCAAAAAAAAATCCTACGATCACGCAAGATCTATCCAGGAGAAGTTTAGCAACGAGCGGGGAGAGTGTGTCCATGTACCATCGTAGACCAAAAGCAGAAGCGTTTAGTAATGCGGTTGATGTATTTGAACGTCTTCGTGATTCAACCGATCCAAGTACCGAACGCACGGCACCTCCGTGATCTGCACACGTTCAGCTTGGTGACGTCCCTCGAACTCTAGATCCAGCTGAGGCCGAGAAAGAGTTCTGTCAGCACGACAGCGTGGTGACGGTGATGATGAAGTTACCAGCGCAGGGCTTTGCCTAAGCACTACGAAGATATGACCGAGGTGTAAAACTGTGGAGGGGGCACCGCACACGGCTAAAGATCAACTTGTGTGTCTATGGGGTGCCCCCTCCCCCGTATATAAAGGAGGGAGGAGGGGAGGGCCGGCCGGCCCCTAGGGTGCGCCCCAAGAGGGGAATCCTACTAGGACTCCAAGTCCTAGTAGGAATCCACCAAGAGGGAGAGAGGGGGAAGGAAGGAAGAGGGGGAAGGGAAGGAAAGGGGGGCGCCGCCCCCTTCCCCTAGTCCAATTCGGACCCAGGGGGGCACGGCCAGCCCTTCCTGGCCCTTCCTCTCTTCCCACTAAGGCCCATAGAGGCCCATTAGTTCTCCTGGGGGTTCCGGTAACCCCTTCCCACACTCCGGTTTTATCCGAAACTCTCCGGAACACTTCCGGTGTCCGAACAACATGGTCCAATATATCAATCTTGATGTCTCGACCATTTGGAGACTCCTCGTTATGTCCGTGATCTCATCCAGGACTCCAAACAACCTTCAGTACATCAAATCACATAAACTCATAATACCAATCGTCATCGAATGTCAAGCGTGCGGACCCTACGGGTTCGAGAACTATGTAGACATGACCGAGACACATCTCCTGTCAATAACCAATAGCGGAACCTGGATGCTCATATTGGTTCCTACATATTCTACGAAGATCTTTATCGGTGAAACCGCATAACAACATACGTTGTTCCCTTTGTCATCGGTATCTTACTTGCCCGAGATTCGGTTATCGGTATCACCATACCTAGTTCAATCTCGTTACCGGCAAGTCTCTTTACTCGTTTCGTAATGCATCATCTCGCAACTAACTCATTAGTCACATTGCTTGCAAGGCTTATAGTGATGAGCATTACCGAGAGGGCCGAGAGATACCTCTCCATCAATCGGAGTGACAAATCCTAATCTCGATCTATGCCAACTCAACGAACACCATCGGAGACACCTGTAGAGCATCTTTATAATCACCCAGTTACGTTGTGACGTTTGATAGAACACTAAGTGTTCATCCGGTATTCAGGAGTTGCATAATCTCATAGTCATAGGAACATGTATAAGTCATGAAGAAAGCAATAGCAATAAACTAAACGATCATAGGGCTAAGCTAACGGATGGGTTTGGTCCATCACATCATTCTCTAATGATGTGCTCCGATTCATCAAATGACAACTCATGTCTATGGCTAGGAAACTTATCCATCTTTGATTGACGAGCTAGTCAAGTAGAGGCATACTAGGGATACTCTGTTTGTCTATGTATTCACACATGTACTAAGTTTCCGGTTAATACAATTCTAGCATGAATAATAAACATTTATCATGATATAAGGAAATATAAATAACAACTTTATTATTGCCTCTAGGGCACATTTCCTTCAATCGCTACTTAAAGTTTTGACCTCTCCAATCCCAGTTTTATCATTTTTTGCATTAAGATCTATAAACTCCGAATCATTGGGATGCCTTTTAGCTAAAGTGACTCATCTCCAGTCCCATATTTATCAAGATTTATATTATAAAACAAAGATTCAATAGGAGTCACATCAATCACTTTAAGATCTTCATTGTTATTTTCACACGACTCCGGTTTAGCGGCCATCTTATTCACCAAAGTAGTTTGTTTATCGGAAATTTGGCCTACTAAATTTTCAAGATGAGAAAATTGAGATTTAAGAGCATAAAATTCCTTAGAAACATCATTGAGCTCTTTATTAATATATTCCATCATCATAGTTTTTTGCTCCTTAAGTTCGTTCCTAAAGAAACTATTATTCTCAAATTGTAGGAACATGAAACTTTTAGCATTATTTTCAATCTGTTCCAACTTCCTATAGTAAGGATCAAGGCTCCTGGGTTGAGCCATATGGGAAATCAAGCGAACAAAAAGGACGAACGGAAAAACGGCGAATAAAAAGGCAAATCTTTTTGTGTTTTTCTGAAAACTTTTTAGAAGCGGGGGGGTGGGAGGAAAACGTGAGGCAAATGAAAAATAATGTAATGCAAAAGATAAGAGTTTATGATGGGTACTTGGTAGGCTTGATGTAGATCTCCCCGGCAACGGTGCCAGAGATTCTTCCTGCTACTTCTTGAGCTTGCGTTGGTTTTTCCCTTGAAGAGGAAAGGGTGATGCAGCAAAGTAGAGATAAGTATTTCCCTCAGTTTCGAAAACCAAGGTATCAATCCAGTAGGAGATGCACACAAGTCTTCAATCTACGCACCTGCACAACAATCAAACACTTGCACCCAACGCGATAAAGGGGTTGGCAATCCCTTCACGGTCACTTGCAAAGGTGAGATCTGATGGAGATAGACATAAAAGATTACTAAAACATAAAACAAAATAAAGTAAATAAATTGCAGCGAGATATTTTTGAGTTTTTTGGTTTATAAATCTGAAAATAAAAATAGATCTGGGAGCCATAGGCTTCACTAGACACTTCTCTCTTGAAGGAAAATAATACGGTGGGGGAACTAATTACTGTCGAGCAATTGATAGAAAAGCGCAAAGTTATGACGATATCCAAGGCAATGATTGTGAATATAGGCATCACGTCCGTGTCAAGTAGAACGACTCCTGCCTGCACCTACTACTATTACTCCACACATAGACCGCTATCCAACATGCATCTAGAGTATTAAGTTCATAAGAACGGAGTAACACCTTAAGTAAGATGACATGACGTAGAGGGATAAACTCAAGCAATATGATGAAAACCCCATCTTTTTACCCTTGATGACAATAATACAATACGTGTCTCGCTACCCCTACTTTGTCACTGGGTGAGATCACCGCAAGATTGAACCCAAAACTAAGCACCTCTCCCATTGCAAGAAAAACCAATCTAGTTGGCCAAACCAAACTGATAATTCGAAGAGAAATACAAAGATATCAAATCATGCATATAAGAATTCAGAGATGATTCAAATAATATTCATAGAGAAACTGATCATAAATCCACAATTCATCGGATCTCGACAAATACACCGCAAAAGAATATTACATCAGATATATCTCCATGAACATCGAAGAGAACATGGTATTGAGGATCAAAGAGGGAGAATAAGCCATCTAGCTACTAGCTATGGACCCGTAGGTCTGTGGTAAACTACTCACGCTTCATCGAAAGGGCAATAGAGTTGATGTAGAAGCCCTCCGTGATCGAATCCCCCTCTGGCAGGGTGCCAGAAAAGTTCCCTAGATGGGATCTCACGGGTACAGAAGGTTACGGCGGCAGAAAAGTATTTTGGTGGACGCTTCTGGTCATTTGGGAATATTTGTGAATTTATAGAGCTGAGAGGGAGGTCGGTGGACTCCCGGGGGGCCACAAGACAGGGGCGCCCCCTCCCCCCTAGGGCGCACCCTGAGGGCTTGTGGAGCCCTCGGGACTCTTCTGACTTCATCTGCAAGTTCCGTGGATGTCTTCTGGTCCAAGAAAAATCGCCGCGAAAGTTTTATTCTGTTTGGACTCCGTTTGATATTCCTTTTCTATAAAACTCAAAAACAAGAAAAAAAACAGAAACTCGCACTGGGCTCTGGCTTAATAAGTTAGTGCCAAAAATAATAGAAAATAGCATATTAATGCATATAAAACATCCAAAACAGATAATATAATAGCATGGAACAATAAAAAAATTATGGATACGTTGGAGACGTATCAGTGATCTTGCTCCTTAGACCAAGAGAGTATCGTGGTCACTTCTTACCGTACGATGGGCTTTGGGGTTGCTCAAACGTCACCTGTAACACGGTGATCATAATGACAACTTACAGGTTCATCGGAAAGTTTGTCAAGTGGCCAGATAGCTCAATAGTGGGATTTGATCCTCCGACGATGGAGAGATATTCTTATGGCCCTCTCGGTGTGAAGACATCAATCATAGTCTGGCCAAACACAAGTGACTTCGTCATAGGGATTCTGGAACACAATAACGAGAAAGAAGAACAAAACCGATAACGAGGGTTTCGGTGTAATGAGCATAGTGATGACTCGGGAAGATACCGATGCGTCCCTGGTTCTGTGAAGTATCGTGAAGCAAAGGGAACATCAGATAACCAAAGGTTCACTCAAATATTATTCATGTGCTCACAAGGACCAATATGGATGTCCACGGTCCCGCTGTCGTCATTGGACGAACGGTTTCGTTCATGTCTGTGAGTTACCGAACCTACGGGGTCACAAGCTTAAGGCAATCATGATCTGCTGACTATTAGTAGGACGGGAGTCATGAGAATATATCTGTGAAATTATTTCATGAATATTAGGAATAGTTCTAAGAGGATCCGAAAGCGTTTTGGGGTCAGCGGAAGGGTTTCGATGAGTACTGAGTAATACCGGGTATTACCGATAACATATATATATATAGGTGGAAAAAGTTTCCGGGGATGTTAAAACATATATATAATGGTATAGAAGTATTTGGAACATTTTATATTTAATTTAAATATCAACGGGTTTAAAAAGGCCAAGAGGTGGAAGGCAATTTGGACCAAAAAGGCCCAAGTGGGAAAGTGCCTCCTTCCCTAAAAAAGGAGGCCGAATTGGGAGAGGGGGAGGAGTCAGACTCCTCCTCCATGGCCGGTGCACTGATACGTCTCCAACGTATCTATAATTTATGAAGTATTCATGCCATGTTTATAACAATTTTATATGGTTTTGGTATTTGATTAGAATTAACCCGGTTGACGCTGTTTTCAGCAGAACTATCGTGGTGTTGTTTTTTGTGCAGAAATAAAAGTTCTCGAAATGAGCTAAAAGTTTACGGTGATTTTTTATGGACAAAAAGAGACACCCGAAGCTTCGAGGAAAGGCTAGAAGATCCACGAGGACACGACAAGCTTGGGTGGGAGAAAGCCGGAGTCAGATCAGTTGTCCGTCATACCGGAGAAAGCTGGAGATCGCCGCAAGGGATCCTGGGGCGAAGTGGAGTGGAGTGGCTTGCATTTGGTCCGAGATGCGGGTGGGGATGAATATATGTGGATTCAGGGACTCGGGGTGGACCAACATGGGTCGGATCCGACATGGCGGACACGCTCCAGCGCGTCCGGGTCTCTGCATATCCTCTCCAGATTTGGAATAGATATGAGGAGTGTCTATCAGATTTATAGGGTCGGTTTGAGGCGCCCGGTTGGGTCATGTTTTCATAACTGGTTAGTGATCGTGCCGTTCCCCGGATATATGGGGGTGCGAAGCCCAGCTGTAGATGCTCTTACGAGCTCAAAGGAATCCACACTTTACGGTATAATTTCAGTGGCGCCACGTGTGTATGTTCACTGATCACTACAACAATTCAGCTGATCTAAATAAACATGTTTTCTTTGAGTGTGTCTCATGTGCAAAACATATCATCAGGAGGCATTTCCTATACGGCGCTTAAGGCTCCCTTTACAATGTATTTCACAACTTGGCGCACGCACCCCCTCCGTTCTGGGCCAACCCATCTACTCTTTTTCAGTTATATTTTAAAGTTCACTAGGTATGACTCAAACCCACACCCTCACCCTCCATACCCCTAAAAAAACCACCCCATCTACGTCCATTGTTAGCTGCGGTAGCCAACGAGACACCCACTCTGATGTGATTAGTTACATCTTTTTTATTCTTTCGTCTTTCTTCTTCTCTTTTTTTCCATTTTCTTATTTTATTTTTCTTTTCCCTTTTTTCTTTACTTATTTTCAAAATGTGTTAACTTTTTTTTGTCAAAATTGATGATTTTTTTCAAATTTGATGCACTTTTATGAAATCAATGAATTATTTTTCAAATCCGTGAACTCTTTTGAAGATTATGAATTTAAAAAAAATCCATGAACATCTTTCAATTCACGATATTTTTTCATTTTTAGCAAAAAAGTCGTATTATTTTCAAAAGTCAATTGTTAACCGGTCAACTGGTCAACCGCGACCGGCCAAATCGATCGAGCGAACCAAGGGAAACCAGTCAAATGCGACCGAGCGCTCGCCTTCTACATGGGTCGGCCCAGGTTATCATGTGTGTGGGCACCAAGAAGCTCAACCGGCGCCTAAGGCGCCCAAAAGGAGGTGTCTCATCGGGACGCACCCACCACAGCCTTTGTGCCAAATTTCCATGTACGAGTATGGTAGAAGTATAGAAAACCTCAAATCAAAAAAAAAATAAGAATCAAGCTGCAAATAAGAAAATCCGTGGGTGACGGCTTTCTTGTAAAACAAGGCCTCAAAAAACACTCACATACCAAGCCACGCATGCACGGTAGTTTATGCCAAAAGATCCTGTTTGGCACTTGAGGCGCCCACTTTGCAAACGGGCACCTGAGGCCCTCCAAGCTGGGCCGGCCCGGTTAGCTATTTTTTCTTTTGCGTTTTTCAGTGTTTTTCTTTAAATGTCGTGAACTTTTTTTCAAAAACGGTGTAGTTTTTTTTAAATGTTGAACTTTGTCAGTTTTGTGAAGTTTTACAGAATTGATTCTCTTTTTTCAAAATGGATGAACATTTTTTAAAGTCAATTGTTTTTACAGAAAGTTCTGCACGATCAATGAGCTTCTTTTCAAATTTGATCAACTTTTTTCAAACCCGATGAACATTTTTTTCAAAATTGATGAAACTTTATTCCAAATAGGTGAAATTTTTCCAAATCGGTGAACTGTTTTCAAAATTGATGAACTTTTATTTTCAAATTCCATGATCTCTTTAGAAAACTTGATGAAGTTTTTCAAATTTGATGAACATTTTTCAATTCGATGGATTTTTTTAAAGTTCACGATTTTTTTTCAACATATGTGAAATATTTTGAATTCAAGATTTTTTTTTTGCGATATGTTCCTGGTTTTTTTTTCGTTTTTTCTCTCAAATGTGAACGTGTAAATGGGCCCCCACGATCGCCGACACGTGGGCGCCAGGGCGCCTGAAGCCCGAATAAGAGCTACGTTTATGGCCTCCTGACCCAACGAGAGGAATGTCCTATTTGGCACGCTAGGCAATCCCGAACGTTCCCGCACGCACCCCTCCATTCCGCGCACGCCCATTTGAGCCGGCGCAGGGCGGGTTTCATTTCATTTCTTTTGCTGCTTTTACACTTTCTTTTTATTCATTAAATAATTAAGCATTTCAAAAAATTCACAAAATTGAATGTTGAAAGCAAGGTCAAAAAATGTTCATGTATTAGAAAAAATCGCATAGTTAAAACATATTTAAAAAAAACATTCGTATATTAAAAAAAAGTTACTGAAATTGAATGAAATTTTCGTGACTTCAAATATTCATGAAATTTCAAAAAAATCGAAATAATCTCATGAATTGAAAAAAAATATCGATTCAAAAACTTTTCACGCATTTCAAAATTGTTCATCAAAACAAAAAATGTTCCCTAATTTCAAAAGTCCATTACCAATTTCCAAAAATGTTTGCCGATTCAGAAAAATGTTTGCGACTTTTGTAAAAATGTTTGTAATTTTTAAAAATATTCACAAATTTAAAAATGTTCATGACTAATAAAATGTTCACGAATTTATAAAAATGTTCGTGAATTTTGGAAAACATATTATATATAAAAATGCTCGTGAATTCAAAAAATGTTCATGTTCCAAATTAATAAAATGAAAAATGAAAATGAAAAGATCCGTTGGCAGTATCAATGTACCACGACATGGAGCGAGAGGGCAGACGCTTCTCCAACAATAGCTTGGTGTGTTTGGTGCATCACGATCTACTAGTTTTACAAGGTGACACAATCCAGTTCCGGTACTGTAGTCTAGGTTAGATCATGTTAGGTTTGGTGACTCCTGCTTTTATGCCCGGCTTGGGATTGGTGACATTCCGCTCGATTGTCATTATTTATTTGTTTTTTATTTATTTTCTCATGATTTTCCAACCACCTTATATCGGCTTGGACGTTTAAGCTTTACATACAAGGTTGAAGAGAAACATGTTTCGTGAGGAAGTACTCCCTTGGTATTTCGTTATTAGGTTCAAACATTCTATTAATTACAAACAAGCATAAGTAATTACGGAAAGTATGGCCTATATGTCGCCTTTCCTTCTTAGAGCATCTACAACCAAACCCCTTAGATTCCATCTAATTCCATGGGTGGTCGGCTTGGCCGACAATGAAATAGCCACTCAACGAGACCCCGTATACCACGCTCAGACGTTCGGGTTGTCAACACCCCTCAAATCCAACTCATATACGGGCGGATATGGAGAGGCCTCAACAAGTCCGCCATGTCGGACTGATGGGAGGGGCTCTTTCAAGTATCATCAAGTCGTCCTTAACTTGACCGGCCTTCCATCTTCCTCTTCTCTCTCTTGTCTTGTCCGGACGGTCACCACCCTAGCTCTGTTGTCGTCCCCAACCCATAGCGCTGCTACTGGAGGCACTAACCCACAATGCCGCCATCTGTTCCGCCACCAGATAAGGTCGACGCTGCCTCGGTACGTCCAACCTCTTCATGCTCCAATTGACAACAATTTTTATGTGTCCTCTAGTTGGTTTTCCTATGTTTAGACCGGCGAACAAATTTGTTCAAACTTTTGTTGAGTTGAACTTAACACACCACGCAACATCTACTTGGGAGAATATGATCCTTATGAGTCCATGTTATAATTCCAAATACATGATATCGTATGTTAAGAGCATCCCCGGCCAGATTAGGCAATCCCCCCTCCCCCTAAACGTCTGTGGGCGTGACCCAATGCGCCCGCGAACAACATCAGCTGTCTCCTCATTCGTCCTTTTGAACAACCACATTCCTCATATGCCAACTGTCACATTCATGCAAATCAATCCACGTCCATTATATAGCACAAATTCATTAACATTTCAACAATTCCAGGATACAGAATAAACAACAATTCAACAATTCATTACATGCCAAAATAAAATTTAACAATTCATACATAGATATGCGATACACGAAATGGATCAAACACCTCCCTTTGTGGATTAAATGGGACCCTCTTGGATTCATCTACATCGTTGTGCGGGCTTTAGTAGGGCGATCCTCTTTCTCCCTTTCTATTCCTTTTTGTGGCTGATGGGTTGTCTGCAATTATCAAGCATAATGTTTCTTCTGGTGAAATATCTTCGGTGAAGGTGTGCAGAAGAGCTCTAGGTATCTCACGCATTTTAATCGCAGATGACACGATGTTGTTTTTCAGGCCTCACGTGTTGACGAAAATGTTAAGTTGTCTCTGGATCTCTATGGTAGTGAAACTGGTGAAAGTTTGACTTTTCATAAGTGTTCGATTCTATTTTGTACTGATTATTGCTTGGCTATCCAAGAGGAAGTTATAAGGGTGCTTAATGTTACTAGTTTGGTCGTATGTCCAAAGGCCATTTTTTTAAATCTCCGGATGAGTTTAACTAAATGTGCATGCTTTACCCACTTACATGATGGGGCTCCTCGCTCAACCTAGAAGAGAGACACTCATTAAGTTTATTGTGCATGCTTTACCCACTTACATGATGGGGTTGTTTAAACTACCTTTGTCAATTTGTGATGAACTTACGTGGATGGTTAGCTGTTTCTACTGAGGGTCCTCGATAGGCAAAAGGAAGGTGCATTGGATGGATTGGGATGATCTATCACAACAAAATTACAAAGGTGGTGTAGGTTTTCGTGATTTTCGTATTTTCAACCATGCTTTGCTGGCTCGACAAGCTTGGACACTAATCTTGAAGCCGGAGAGCCTGTGTGCCCAAGTTTAAAGGCCAGAACTACTCTGGCAGTAAGCTTGAGGACACTATTTTCTTCGGAATGCCTCATCATCATTGCAGGCTATTAGCTATGGGCTTAATCAGCTGAAAAAAGGTTTGATTTGGAGGGCCAGAAATGAAAGGAGTATTCGGATTTGGCATGCTAATTGGATTATGTGGCCCTTCTCCTAAAAACCCATCACATTGCAAGGAAGATGCCAAATTCGGTTTGTCTCTGAATTGCTAAACAAGAACGGTTCATGGAATTATGGTATGTTGTAGAATTATTTCATACCGGCTGATGTCACCAAGATCCATGCTTCGCCACGGTTGGAGGATGATACGCTTGCTTGGGGGCCTGGTCAGTATGGTGTTTTTCTGTCAAAAATGCATACCAATTTGGCTTCAAGGAAGCTCACAGGTACCTTGACGGATACTAGTACTAGACCCGATCGGTGTCAGTCCTGTTGGCATGTCATTTGGTCATGTGATGTTACTCCCACGGTTCGTAATTTTGCTTAGAGGGTGGCCACGGACACATTGCCAACAAGGCAGAACAAGCACATCTGAGGCCTTGAACATAATGACTTATTCCCGATGTGTTATTGAGAAACCGAAGACGGCTTTCATTCGCTCTGTCGTAGCTAGCACTCTTTCTTAATAATTATAGCGTACCATGTGTGAGATATGGACTTTATGAAGGAAATATGCTCTAGAGGCAATAATAAAGTTGTTATTTATATTTCCTTATATCACGATAAATGCTTATTATTCATGCTAGAATTGTATTAACAGGAAACTTGATACATGTGTGGATACATAGACAAAACACAATGTCCCTAGTAAGCCTCTACTAGACTAGCTCGTTAATCAAAGATGGTTAAATTTCCTAACCATAGACATGTGTTGTCATTTGATGAACGGGATCACATCATTAGGAGAATAATGTGATGGACAAGACCCATCCGTTAGCTTAGCATAATGATCGTTAAGTTTTATTGCTATTGCTTTCTTCATGGTATATACATATTCCTTTGAATATGAGATTATGCAACTCCCGGATACCGGAGGAATACCTTGTGTGCTATCAAACGTCACAACGTAACTGGGTGATTATAAAGATGCTCTACAGGTATCTCCGAAGGTGTTTGTTGGGTTGGCATAGATCAAGATTAGGATTTGTCACTCCGAGTATCGGAGAGGTATCTCTGGGCCCTCTCGGTAATGCACATCATAATAAGCCTTGCAAGCAATGTGACTAATGAGTTAGTTGCGGGATGATGTATTACGGAACGAGTAAAGAGACTTGCCGGTAACGAGATTGAACTAGGTATGAAGATACCGACGATCGAATCTCGGGCAAGTAACATACCGATGACAAAGGGAATAACGTATGTTGTCATTACGGTTTGACCGATAAAGATCTTCGTAGAATATGTAGGAACCAATATGAGCATCCAGGTTCCGCTATTGGTTATTGACCGAAGAGGTGTCTCGGTCATGTCTACATAATTCTCGAACCCATAGGGTCCGCACGCTTAAAAGTTCGATGACGATTTGTATTATGAGTTATGTGATTTGGTGACCGAATGTTATTCGGTGTCCCGGATGAGATCACGGACATGACGAGGAGTCTTGAAATGGTCGGGGGGTAAAGATTGATATATTGGACGATAGTATTCGGACAACGGAAGTGTTTCAGAATGTATCGGGTACATATCAGAGTACCGGGGGAGGGGGGTTACCGGAACCCCTCGAGGGAAGATATGGGCCATAGGAGGGAGGCAAGCCATCCCACAAGAGGTGGCGCCCCCCCAAGGGAGGAGTCCGAATTGGAGAAGGGGAGGGGGCGGCGCCCCCCTTTCCTTCCCCCTTTCTCCTTCCGGTAAAAGGAAAGGGGGGGGTGAATCCTACTAGGAGCCCAAGTGGGACTCCTCCCACCAGGGGCGCGCCTAGGGCCGGCCTCCTCCTCTCTCCCCCTTTATATACGGGGGTGGGGGCGCCTCTAAACACACATCAATTGTTCCAAGCCGTGTGCGGTGCCCCCCCAGTTTGCTCCTCCGGTCATATTCACGTAGTGCTTAGGCGAAGCCACCATCACCATCACCACGCTGTCGTGCTGACGGAACTCTCCCTCGACACTTTGCTGTATAAAGAGTTCGAGGGACGTCATCAAGCTGAACGTGTGCAGAACTCGGAGGTGCCGTACGTTCGGTGCTTGGTCGGTTCAATCGAGAAGACGTTCGACTACATCAACCGCGTTAAACTAACGCTTCCGCTTTCGGTCTACGAGGGTACATGGACACACTCTCCCCCTCTCGTTGCTATGCATCTCCTAGATAGATCTTGCGTGAGCATAGGAAATTTTTTGAAATTGCATGCTACGTTCCCCAACGGTGGTATCAGAGCCAGGTTTATGCGTAGATAATGTGCACGAGTAGAACACAAAGTGTTGTGGGCGGTGATAGTCATACTGCTTACCACCAATGTCTTATTTTGATTCGGCAGTATTGTTGGATGAAGCGGCCCGGACCAACCTTACATGACCACATTCATGAGACCGGTTCCATCGACAGACATGCAACTAGTTTTGCATAAAGGTGGCTGGCGGGTGTCTGTTTCTCCAACTTTAGTTGAATCGAATTTGACTATGGTCGGTCCTTGTTGAAGGTTAAAACACCAAACTTTACGAAACATCGTTGTGGTTTTGATGCGTAGGTAAGAACGGTTCTTACTAGAAGCCCATAGCAGCCACGTAAAACTTGCAACAACTAAGTATAGGACGTCTAACTTGTTTTTGCAGGGCATGTTGTGATGTGATATGGTCAAGACATGATGTGCTATACGTTGTTGTATGAGATGACCATATTTTGTAAAAGTTATCAACAACTGATACGTCTCCAACGTATCTATAATTTATGAAGTATTTCACCCATGTTTACAACAATTTTATGTGGTTTTGATATGATTTGCATGGAACTAACCCGGACTGGCGCTGTTTTCAGCAGAACTACAGTGGTGTTGTTTTTTGTGCAGAAATGGAAGTTCTCCAAATGAGCTGAAACTTTTTGACGATTTTTTTTGGAACAAAAGAGACCCCCGAAGCTTCGTGGGAGGGCCAGAAGAGCCACGAGGAGGGCACAACCCACCAGGGCGCGCCTGGTGGGCCTGGCTTGCCCCGGTGGGTTGTGCTCACCTCGAGGCCCATCTATACGTGAAACCGACGCCAAAAAATCCTATAAATAGGGAAACTATCAGAAATAACCCTAGATCAGAAGTTCCACCGCCGCAAGGCTCTATAGCCACCGAAAACCAATCTAGACCCCGTTGATGTGGAGGGAGTAGTCCACCCTCAGGGCTGAGGGTTTGTACCAGTAGCTATGTGTTTAATCTCTCTCTCTCTCTCTCGTGTTCTTGAGATGTCACAATCTTGATGTATCACGGGCTTTGTTAATATAGTCGGATCATATGGTGTTTTCCCCTCTCTATCTTGTTGTGATGAATTGAGTTTTTCCCTTTGAGATTTCGTTGTTATCGGATTGAATACTTTTATGGATTTGAGAGCACTTGATATATGTCTTGCATATTAATACTCGTGGTGACAATGGGGTATCGTATTGATTCACTTGATATATGTTTTGGCATTCAACTTGCGGATTCCCGAGGTGACATTGGTGTAATCTATGCATAGGGGTTGATGCACGTTCTTGTCTTTGTTTCTCTGGTAGAAATCTTGGGGCACTCTTTGAAGTTCTTTGTGTTGGATTCAATATTATGAATCTGAATTTGTTTTGGTGTTATTTTAGTACGAGCTCTTGGTTAGATCGATCGGAAAGAATAGCTTGGTGTTATTTTAGTACGAACTCTAGGATAGATTGATTGGAAAGAATAGCTTTGAGGTGTTCGTACCCTACAAACAATTCCGTCTTATGTTCTCCACTAGATAGAACTTTGGAGTGATTCTTCACCGCACTTTGAGGGACGGTTATATGATCCAATTATATTAGCACTGTTGAGAGATTGCACTAGCGAAAGTACGAACCCTAGGCCTCATTTTCAAGCATTGCAATACCGTTTTTGTGCCCGTTTACTATTTGCTACCTTGCTGTTTTTATTTATTCAGATTATAAAAATATATTTCTACCATCCATATTAGACTTTTATCACCATCTCTTCGCCAAACTAGTGCACCTATACAAACTGCCATTGTATTGGGTGTGTTGGGACACAAGAGATTTCTTGTATTTGATTGCAGTGTTGTTTGAGAGAGACCATCTTCATCCTATGCCTCACACGGATTGATAAACCTTAGGTCATCCACTTGAGGGAAAATTGCTACTGTCCTACAAAACTCTGCGCTTGGAGGCCCAACACGTGTCTACAAGAATAAAGTTGCGTAATAGTCATCAAGCTCTTTTCTGGCGCCGTTGCCGGGGAGGTGAGTGCTTGAAGGTATATCTTTAGATCTTGCAATCGAATCTTTTCGTTTCTTGGTTTATCACTAGTTTAGTTCATAAAGGAAAACTACAAATAATGGAATTGAGGTTGCATCATATTATTGACCATCTTTATAATATCTTTCTTGAAAATGATGGATCAGAAAATTGTGGTCAATTGTTAGAAGAAGAAGTCAATAAAATGTTTGGCAAAAAATATTTGAATGATGAGCATGATTGCAATGTTGTTAGTATGAATTCTTTGAATATCCATGATGCTAATGATATGCAAAGCCATAAGCTTGGGGATGCTATATTTGATGAATATTGTATTTTTAGTCCCCCATGTTTCTATGAGAAAATTTATTATGATGATTGCATGCCTCCTATTTATGATGATTATATTGATGAAAGTGGATTTGGAGAGGTCGTGACTTTATTTAATGATGAATCCACTATTTTGGAAGAGGTTGCAATTGATTATGACAACAAAGTTCCTATATATGATGATTATGGTGATGACATGTATGCTATAAAGAATAATTATAACCATGAAACTTGTCATCATGATTTTAATTTTCAATCACATGATAGTTATTTTGTTGAGTTTGCTCCCACTACTATTGATGAGAATAAATTTGCTTATGTGGAGAGTAACAAAATTTCTATGCTTATGCGCCGTGAAAAGAATGATTTATGTGATAGCTATATTGTTGAATTCATTCATGATGCTACTGAAAATTATTATGAGAGAGGAACATTTGCTTGTAGGTATTGCAATACTATCGAGTTTCCTCTCTATGTGTTGAAAATATTGAAGTTATGCATGTTTTGCCTTCCTACGCTAGTTGATTTTTGTTCCCATAAGTTGTTTGCTCACAAAATCCTTATTCATAGGAAGTGGGTTAGGCTTAAATGTGCTAGTCATATGCTTCATGACGCTCTCTTTATATTTTGATTCTTATATTTTATGTGAGCATCATTGAAATCATCATGCCTAGCTAAAAGGCATAAAAGAAAAGCGCTTGTTGGGAGACAACCCAACACTTTTACCTACTGGTTTCATGTTTTCGCATGATTAGGCTACTGTAGTAACCATGTTTTATAGCTTTTGTTTCAATAAAGTGCCAACTAAATCCTTTGGGATAGTGTGGATGATAGTTGACTTGAATCTGTGCAAAAATAGGAACTTCTGCTTCCAGAAACAGAATTATTTAAAGTCACTGGAGCATTGAAACACTCTGAATTTCTTACAGATGATTGATATGCAAATTGTCTACGTGTTCCTAATTTTTCAGAATTTTTGTAGTTGCATAAGTATGACTAATATTCAGATCTTTACACACTGTTCTGTTTTTGACAGATTCTGTTTTCAATGCATAGTTTGCTTGTTTTCTAGTTTCTATGGATTATATTGCTCAATATAAATTGTGTAAATGATATGCTACAGTAGGTATTGTGTGGAAACAATTATGAATCTTGTCTTTGACAGTACCAAAGTGAAATGGTTTGCTCTTTATCATACTAACCTATCTCACAAAGTTCCGTTAAGTATTGTGTGATTGAAGTTTTCAAGTCTTGGGTGAGATATCGATATGAGGAGAATAAGGAGTGACAAGACCCTAAGCTTGGGGATGCCCAAGTCACCCCAAGCAAATATTCAAGGAAGATCCAAGAAACTAAGCTTGGTGATGCCCCGGAAGGCATCCCCTCTTTCGTCTTCAACATTATCGGTAACCTCACTTGGAGCTATGTTTTCATTCGTCACATGATATGTGTTTTGCTTGGAGCGTGTCAATTTAGTTTTTTATAATTTTCTTGCTGTTATTTAGAATAATGTTTTGCATCTTTTATTTCAATAAAAGTGGCAATGATAGCCTTTGCCATGCTTATCTTGCAAGTATATGAGTTGCTGTTTCAAAACAGAAAGTTTATCGATGTTGCAAAAATTCCCTAGAAAATTCAGAATGTGATAAAATGTTGAAACTTTTTGAATAGTAAGCTCTGATAAATATTCTACAGTGTGGTAAAATTTACATAATTTTGGGAGTTGAATAAGTATTGATACTTTTGCATTCTTTACAGACTGTACTGTTTTGGCAGATTGCTGTTATGTTTGCATATGTTTGCTTGTTGAATGATTCTATTTGAGGATAGGAGTATTAAATATGCAGAGGCATTCAGTATGCAATGTTGAATAATAATTTTAGTGATTTGCTACAGTAGAGAATGATAAGGTTTTTGCATTGGTTTATACTAACTTATCTCACGAGTTCTTGTTGAGTGTTCTGTGGAAGAAGTTTTTAAGATTTAGGGAAACCGTGATATAAAAGGAATTAAGGAGACACAAAAGCTCAAGCTTGGGGATGCCCAAGGCATCCCAAAATAATATTTCAAGAAGTCTCAAGCATCTAAGCTTGGGGATGCCCCGGTAGGCATCTGATACGTCTCCAATGTATCTATAATTTTTTATTGTTCCATGCTATTATATTATCTGTTTTGGATGTTTAATGGGCTTCATTATGCACTTTTATTTTATTTTTGGGACTAACTACTAACCAAAGGCCCAATGCAAATTGCTTTTTTGCCTATTTCAGTGTTTCGCGGAAAAGGAATATCAAACGGAATCCAAACGGAATGAAACCTTCGGGACAGTTATTTTTGGAACGAACGCAATCCAGGAGACTTCGAGTGGACATCAAGGAAGCAACGAGGCGGCCACGAGGCAGGGAGGCACGCCCCCACCCTCGTGGGCCCCTCGTGGCTCCACTGACCTCCTTCCTTCGCCTATATATACTCATACACCCCAAAAACATCCGAGAGCACCACGAAACCCTATTTCCACCGCCGCAACCTTCTGTACCCGTGAGATCCTATCTTGGGGACTTTTTCGGCGCTCCGCCGGAGGGGGAATCGATCACAGAGGGCTTCTACATCAACACCATAGCCTCTCCGATGATGTGTGAGTAGTTTACCACAGACCTTCGGGTCCATAGTTATTAGCTAGATGGCTTCTTCTCTCTCTTTGGATCTCAATACATAGTTCTCCTCAATTCTCTTGGAGATCTATTCGATGTAATTCTCTTTGCGGTGTGTTTGTCGAGATCCGATGAATTGTGGGTTTATGATCAAGATTATCTATGAACAATATTTGGTTCTTCTCTGAATTCTTATATGTATAATTTGATATCTTTGCAAGTCTCTTTGAATTATCAGTTCTGTTTGGCCTACTAGATTGATCTTTCTTGCAATGGGAGAAGTGCTTAGCTTTGGGTTCAATCTTGCGGTGTCCTTTCCCAGTGACAGCAGGGGCAGCAATGCACGTATTGCATTGTTGCCATCGAGGATAAAAAGATGGGGTTTATATCATATTGCTTGAGTTTATCCCTCTACATCATGTCATCTTGCCTAATGCGTTACTCTGTTCTTATGAACTTAATACTCTAGATGCATGCTGGATAGCGGTCGGTGTGTGGAGTAATAGTAGTAGATGTAGAATCGTTTCGATCTACTTGTCACAGACGTGATGCCTATGTACATGATCATGCCTAGATATTCTCATAACTATGCGCTTTTCTATCAATTGCTCGACAGTAATTTGTTCACCCACCGTAGATTATGCTATCTTGAGAGAAGCCACTAGTGAAACCTATGGCCCCCGGGTCTAGCTTCCATCATATAAGTTTTCGATTTATTTTACTTTGCAATCTTTACTTTCCAATCTATATCATAAAAATACCAAAAATATTTATCTTATTATCTCTATCAGATCTCACTTTTGCAAGTGGCCGTGAAGGGATTGACAACCCCTTCATCGCGTTGGTTACAAGATTCTGATTTGTTTGTGTAGGTACGAGGCGATTTGCGTGTATCCTCCTACTGGATTGATACCTTGGTTCTCAAAAACTGAGGGAAATACTTACGCTACTTTGCTGCATCACCCTTTCCTCTTTAAGGGAAAACCAACGCATGCTCAAGAGGTAGCAAGAAGGATTTCTGGCGCCGTTGCCGGGGAGGTGTACACCAAGCCAAGTTAAGATTTAATCTCCCGACAACAAGCCATTTCTGGCGCCGTTGCCGGGGACGCTTACGCCAAGTCAAGTCAAGATTCGATCTCCCAGCAACTAGCCATTTCTGGCGCCGTTGCCGGGGAGATCAACGCACAAGTCAAGACATACCAAGTACCCATCACAAACTCTTATCCCTCGCATTACATTATTTGCCATTTGCCTCTCGTTTTCCTCTCCCCCAATTCACCTTTGTCGTTTTATTCGCCCTCTTTTTACGCTCGTCTCTTTTTCGCTTGCTTCTTGGGTGCCTGTTTGCCCTGATGACCTTTCCTAAAAACGTTGATCCTCACCTTAGAAGGTTGGAAAAATTGAAAACAACGTTAGAAGCTTTATGACTTTGCAATTTGAGCATAATAATTTCTTTAGAAACGAGTTTAAAGAACAAAAAAGCTTTATGGAGTACATGAATAAAGAGCTTGATGATATGTCTAAGGAATTTTATGGTTTGAAATCTCGGTTTGCTCGTCTTGAAAACCTAATAGCCCAAATTTTGGATAAGCAGGCCACCTTAGTTAATAAGATGGCCGCCAAACCGGAAAAGCTAGAAGATTATAAGGACAAAGATCTAAAAGTGATTGATGTGTCTCCTATTAAATCTTTGTTTTGAAATATGAATCTTGATAATGATGGGACTGGAGATGAGTCAACTTTAGTTAAAAGGCGTCCCAATGATTCGAAGTTTTTAGATCTTGATGCAAAAATTGGTAAAAGTGGGATTGAAGAGGTCAAAGCTTTACATAGCAATGAACCCACTATTTTGGATTTCAAGGAATTTAATTATGATAATTGTTCTTTAATATATTGTATTTCCTTGTTGCAATCCGTGTTAAATTCTCCTCATGCTTATGATCAAAATAAAGCTTTTACTAAACATATCGTTGATGCTTTAATGCAATCTTATGAAGAAAAGCTTGAAGTAGAAGTTTCTATCCCTAGAAAACTTTATTTTGAGTGGGAACCAATTATTAAAATTAAAATTAAATATCATGAATGCCATGCTTTGTGTAATTTGGGAGCTAGTGTTTCCACGATTCCAAAAACTTTGTGTGTGTTAGGTTTCCGTGAATTTGATGATTGTTCTTTAAACTTGCACCTTGCGGATTCCACCATTAAGAAACCTATGGGAAGGATTAATGATGTTCTTATTGTTGCAAATAGGAATTATGTGCCCGTAGATTTTATTGTTCTTGATATAGATTGCAATCCTACATGTCCTACTATTCTTGGTAGACCTTTCCATACAACGATTGGTGCAATTATTGATATGAAGGAAGGGAATATTAGATTCCAATTTCCATTAAGGGAAGGCATGGAACACCTTCCTAGGAAGAAAGTTAAATTACCCTATGAATCTATTATGAGAGCCACTTATGGATTGCCAACCAAAGATGATAAAACCTAGATCTATTCTTGTCTTTATGCCTAGCTAGGGGCGTTAAACGATAGCGCTTGTTGGGAGGGACCCAATTTTATTTTTGTTTATTGCTTTTTATTTCTGTTTAGTAATAAATAAGTGATTTAGCCTCTGGTTAGATGTGGTTTTTATGTTTTAATTAGTGTTTGTGCCAAGTAAAACCTATAGGATCTTCATGGATGGTAGTTATTTGATCTTGCTGAAAAAGTCAGAAACTTTCTGCTCACGAAAACAATTGTTAAAAACCACCAGATCGTGATAAAATACTGATTCCAATTCCCGTAGATCAATGAACAAATTATTTAGTTCGTCCTATTTTGGTAGAATTTTTCAGTTACAGAAAGTTTGCGTTTGATACAGATTACTATAGACTGTTCTGTTTTTGACAGATTCTGTTTTTCGTGTGTTGTTTGCTTATTTTGATGAATCTATGGCTAGTATCGGGGGGTATGAACCATAGAGAAGTTGGAATACAATAGTTTTAACACCAATCTAAATAAAGAATGAGTTCATTACAGTACCTTGAAGTGGTGATTTGTTTTCTTATACTAACGGAGCTCATGAGATTTTCTGTTGAGTTTTGTGTTGTGAAGTTTTCAAGTTTTGGGTAAAGATTTGATGGATTATGGAATAAGGAGTGGCAAGAGCCTAAGCTTGGGGATTCCCAAGGCACCCCAAGGTAAAATTCAAGGACAACCAAAAGCCTAAGCTTGGGGATGCCCCGGAAGGCATGCCCTCTTTCGTCTTCGTCCATCGGTAACTTTACTTGATGCTATATTTTTATTCACCACATGATATGTGTTTTGCTTGGAGCGTCTTGTATGATTTGAGTCTTTGCTTTTTAGTTTACCACAATCATCCTTTCTGTACACACCTTTTGGAGAGACACACATGAATCGGAATTTATTAGAATACTCTATGTGCTTCACTTATATCTTTTGAGCTAGATAATTTTGCTCTAGTGCTTCGCTTATACCTTTTTAGAGCACGGTGGTGGTTCTATTTTATAGAAATTATTGATCTCTCATGCTTCACTTAAATTATTTTTAGAGTCCTTTAGAACAGCATGGTAATTTGCTTTGGCTATAAAATTAGTCCTAATATGATGAACATCCAAGATGGGTATAATAAAAACTTTCATATAAAGTGCATCGAGTACTATGAGAAGTTTGATACTTGATAATTGTTTTGAGATATGAAGATGGTGATATTAGAGTCATGCTAGTTGAGTAGTTGTGAATTTGAGAAATACTTGTTCTAAAGTTTGTGATTCCCGTAGCATGCACGTATGGTGAACCGTTATGTGATGAAGTCGGAGCATGATTTATTTATTGATTGTCTTCCTTATGAGTGGCGGTCGGGGACGAGTGATGGTCTTTTCCTACCAATCTATCCCCCTAGGAGCATGCGCGTAGTACTTTGTTTTGATAACTAATAGAGTTTTGCAATAAGTATGTGAGTTCTTTATGACTAATGTTGAGTCCATGGATTATACGCACTCTCACCCTTCCACCATTGCTAGCCTCTCTAATACCGCGCACCTTTCGCCGGTATCATACACCCACCATATACCTTCCTCAAAAAAGCCACCATACCTACCTATTATGGCATTTCCATAGCCATTTCGAGATACATTGCCATGCAACTTACCACTGTTCCGTTTGTTATGACACGTTTCATCATTGTCATATTGCTTTGCATGATCATGTAGTTGACATCATATTTGTGGCAAAGCCACCTTTATAATTCTTTCATACATGTCATTCTTGATTCATTGCATATCCCGGTACACCGCCGGAGGCATTCACATAGAGTCATATTTTGTTCTAAGTATTAAGTTGTAATTTTTGAGTTGTAAGTAAATAAAAGTGTGATGATCATCATTATTAGAGCATTGTCTCAAGTGAGGAAAGGATGATGGAGACTGTGATTCCCCCACAAGTCGGGATGAGACTCCGGACGAAAAGAAAAAAAAAGAGAAAAAAAGAGGCCATAAAAAAGAGAAAAGGCCCAAATAAAAAATGAGCGAAAAAGAGAGAAGGGACAATGTTACTATCCTTTTACCACACTTGTGCTTCAAAGTAGCACCATGATCTTCATGATAGAGAGTCTTCTATTTTCTCACTTTCATACACTAGTGGGGATTTTACATTATAGAACTTGGCTTGTATATTCCAATTATGGGCTTCCTCAAAACGCCCTAGGTCTTCGTGAGCAAGCGAGTTGGATGCACACCCACTTAGTTTCTTTTGTTGAGCTTTCATACACTTATAGCTCTAGTGCATACGTTGCATGGCAATCCCTACTCACTCACATTAATATCTATTAATGGGCATCTCCATAGCCCGTTGATACGCCTAGTTGATGTGAGACTATGTTCTCCTTTTTGTCTTCTCCACAACCACCCTTCTATTCCACATATAGTGCTATGTCCATGGCTCACGCTCATGTATTGCGTGAAGATTGAAAAAGTTTGAGAACATCAAAAGTATGAAACAATTGCTTGGCTTGTCATCGGGGTTGTGCATGATTTAAATATTTTGTGTGGTGAAGATAGAGCATAGCCAGACTATATGATTTTGTAGGGGTAACTTTCTTTGGCCATGTTATTTTGAGAAGACATGATTGCCTTGTTAGTATGCTTGAAGTATTATTATTTTTATGTCAACATTAAACTTTTATCTTGAATCTTTCGGATCTGAACATTCATGCCAAAATAAAGAAAATTACATTGAGAATTATGCTAGGTAGCATTCCACATCAAAAATTCTGTTTTTATCATTTACCTACTCAAGGACGAGCAGGAATTAAGCTTGGGGATGCTTGATACGTCTCCAACGTATCTATAATTTTTGATTGTTCCATGCTATTATATTATCTGTTTTGGATGTTTAGTGGGCTTTATTATACACTTTTATATTATTTTTGGGACTAACCTACTAACCAAAGGCCCAGTGCAAATTGTTTTTTTTGCCTATTTCAGTGTTTCACAGAAAAGGAATATCAAACGGAATCCAAACGGAATGAAACCTTCGGGAGAGTTATTTTTGGAACAAATGCAATCCAGGAGACTTGGAGTGGACGTCAAGGAAGCAACGAGGCGACCACGAGGCAGGGAGGCGCGCCCAGGGGTTAGGCGCGCCCCCACCCTCGTGGGCCCCTCGTGGCTCCACCGACCTCCTTCCTTCGCCTATATATACTCATATACCCCAAAAACATCCAAGAGCACCACGAAACCCTATTTCCACCACCGCAACCTTCTGTACCCGTGAGATCCCATCTTGGGGCCTTTTCCCGCGCTCCGCCGGAGGGGGAATCGATCACGGAGGGCTTCTACATCAACAGCATAGCCTCTCCGATGATGTGTGAGTAGTTTACCACAGACCTTCGGGTCCATAGTTATTAGCTAGATGGCTTCTTCTCTCTCTTTGGATCTCAATACAAAGTTCTCCTCTATTCTCTTGGAGATCTATTTGATGTAATTCTTTTTGCGGTGTATTTGTCGAGATCCGATGAATTGTGGGTTTATGATCAAGATTATCTATGAAAAATATTTGGTTCTTCCCTGAATTCTTATATGTATGATTTGATATCTTTGCAAGTCTCTTCGAATTATCAGTTTGGTTTGGCCTACTAGATTGATCTTTCTTGCAATGGGAGAAGTGCTTAGCTTTGGGTTCAATCTTGCGGTGTCCTTTCCCAGTGACAGCAGGGGTAGCAAGGCACGTATTGTATTGTTGCCATCGAGGATAAAAAGATGGGGTTTATATCATATTGCTTGAGTTTATCCCTCTACATCATGTCATCTTGCCTAATGAGTTACTCTGTTCTTATGAACTTAATACTCTAGATGCATGCTGGTTAGCGATCGATGTGTGGAGTAATAGTAGTAGATGCAGAATCGATTCGGTCTACTTGTCACGGACGTGATGCCTATATACATGATCATGCCTAGATATTCTCATAACTATGCGCTTTTCTATCAATTGCTCGATAGTAATTTGTTCACCCACCGTAGATTATGCTATCTTGAGAGAAGCCGCTAGTGAAACCTATGGCCCCCGGGTCTATCTTCCATCATATAAGTTTCCGATTTATTTTACTTTGCAATCTTTACTTTCCAATCTATATCATAAAAATACCAAAAATATTTATATTATTATCTCTATCAGATCTCACTTTTGCAAGTGGTCGTGAAGGGATTGACAACCCCTTTATCGTGTTGGTTGCAAGGTTCTTATTTGTTTTTGTAGGTATGAGGCAATTTGCATGTATCCTCCTACTAGATTGATACCTTCGTTCTCAAAAACTGAGGGAAATACTTACGCTACTTTGCTGCATCACCCTTTTCTCTTCAAGGGAAAACCAACGCATGCTCAAGAGGTAGCAGCATCCCACCTTTCTTCTTCAAGAATTATCGGTTAGTATCGGTTGATCCTAAGTTTTTGCTTTTCCACATGATGTGTGCTATCCTTGAAATGTCATTTTATTTTCATTTTTCTTGCTCTTTTAATAAAATAATTAGATCTAAAAGTTTTAAATAAAATAGAGTCATCAAGTAGTTGCCAGGGAGGCTAGGTAAGCGGCACTCACATCCCGTCAACGAAGCTCTTTTCTATGGAATTGCTCTAGTGCTTCACTTATATCTTTTTTAGCACGGTGTGCTTTAGTATTTTTGAAGAAATTCTCTCTTGCTTCACTTAAATTAATTTGAGAGAAAGAAATATTATGCTCATGATCTTCACTTATATTCGTTTGAGCTTATCAAAAGCAATACATGAAAATTAGTTCCAAAGTGATAGATATCCAGGAAGGATATAATAAAAACTTTCATGAAGGTCATTGGACAAAATAAAATTGATTCCTCGTAATAGTTTTGAGATAGGATGATGTGATATGTGAGTCATGTTGATGAGTAATTATGCTTTAGTAAGAATATTGGTGTTAAGGTTTTTGATTCCCTATGCAAGCACGAAAGTCAATAGTTATGCAATGAAATTACATCCTACTTGTGGTGCATTATTCGGTGTTAATTATGCTCAATGCTCACTTATAAGATTATTCGTTTTTTGGTTGGTCGCTTCTCAATCTTTTGCTATCCTTCATTTTGCACTAAGTATGATCACTAATTGTGCATCCAAAATCCTTTAAACTAGTTTTGCCACATGACTCCACTATACCTACCTATATCCGGTATTCTTTTGCCGTTCTAAGCAAATTTGTATGTGCCATCTCTAATTTTCAAAATAAATTTCTCTTTTGTGTGCTCGTACCGCTCGCGAGGCGGTGAGGGGTGGCCAATATTTTCTAGGCTAGATGTGTTATTCTCACGATGAGTGTTTATTCACTTGTCATTGCACGAGAGTAAGGCAAAGGTATTAGGGATGCCCAGTCCCGAAATGAAAAATTAATTTACTTTATGTTGACAAATAATAAATTCCGTGGGAAGTGTTGGTATGGAGGGCACCCGTGGATACGGTTAGCCATGGAAAGTGAAAGTATGGTGGAAAAAGGAATAAACTTTATTTTCTGTTTGGGAACCGCCTATGATATATCTAGCATGGAAAGTGTTGGGAGCTCTAAGTCGTTTTCGTTGGTGGGAAAAGTATGCCTCTCAAAATGTTTTTATCTCTCAATTTTCGCTTTGAGCTCTGGCACCTCTACAAATCCCTACTTCCCTCTGTGAAGGGCCTTTCTTTTACTTTATGCAATTTTTATTTTTAATTTGAGTCTCCATCTTCTCTTATAAAGCACCAACTAGGAGGCACTATGATCGTACTTGGGCATTGGGTATAGCTAATATGCGAGTGTGTTTCATGAATGGATCAATGATTAAGCATGATGGGCTAGGGATAACTTTCTTTAGTGTTGATATTTTGAAAGACATGGTTGCTTATTGGTATGCTTGAGTATTGAAATCTTCATGTCAAAACTAGACTATTGCTTTGAACCAGATAAAAGTCCAAATGTCCATACTACAAAAGAAAAGAATATGTGATGAATATGATAGATAGCTTTCCACAACAAATATTCCATTCTCAATTGCTACTTTATCATGATAAGTTTTATGAGAAAGAGTTCTTGTTATGATGCTAGGAAAAATTATTGAAATTATCATTGATCAAACTTATGCACTTTGCTAGCATTCACACTTTATAAATTATTTCTTTTATCATTTACCTACTTGAGGACGAGTAGGAATTAAGCTTGGGCATGATGATACGTCTCCAACGTATCTATAATTTATGAAGTATTTTTGCCATGTTTACTACAATTTTATATGGTTTTAGTATGATTTGCATGGAACTAACCCGGACTGACGCTGTTTACAGCAAAACTACAGTGGTGTTGTTTTTTGGGCAGAAATGGAAGTTCTCCAAATGAGCTGAAACTTTTTGACGATTTTTTTGGAACAAAAGAGACCCCCGAAGCTTCATGGGAGGGCCAGAAGAGCCACGAGGAGGGCACAACCCACCAGGGCGCACCTGGTGGGCCTGGCTTGCCCCGGTGGGTTGTGCTCACCTCGAGGCCCATCTTCGCGTGAAACCGACGCCAAAAAAATCCTATAAATAGAGAAACCATCAGAAATAACCCTAGATCAGAAGTTCCGCCGCCGCAAGGCTATGTACCACCGAAAACCAATCTAGACCCTGTTCCAGCACCCTGCCGAAGGGGGGAATCATCTCCGGTGGCCATCTTCATCATCCCGGCGGCCACCATGATGAGGAGGGAGTAGTCCACCCTCGGGGCTGAGGGTTTGTACCAGTAGCTATGTGTTTAATCTCTCTCTCTCTCGTGTTCTTGAGATGTCATGATCTGGATGTATCGCGGGCTTTGTTAATATAGTCGGATCATATGTTGTTTTCCACTCTCTATATTGTTGTGATGAATTGAGTTTTTCCCGTTGAGATTTCGTTGTTATCAGATTGAATACTTTTATGGATTTGAGAGCACTTGATATATGTCTTGCATATGAATACTCATGGTGACAATGGGGTATCGTAATTATTCACTTGATGTATGTTATGGCATTCAACTTGCAGATTCCCGAGGTGACATTGGGGTAATCTATGCATAGGGGTTGATGCACGTTCTTGTCTTTGTTTCTCCGGTAGAAATCTTGGGGCACTCTTTGAAGTTCTTTGTATTGGATTCAATATTATGAATCTGAATTTGTTTTGGTGTTATTTTAGTACGAACTCTTCGTTAGATCGATCGGAAAGAATAGCTTGGTGTTATTTTAGTACGAACTCTAGGATAGATTGATCGGAAAGAATAGCTTTGAGGTGGTTTCATACCCTACAAACAATTCCGTCTTATGTTCTCCGCTAGATACGAACTTTGAAGTGATTCTTCATCACACTTTGAGGGATGGTTATATGAACTAATTATATTAGCACTGTCGAGAGATTGCACTAGCGAAAGTACGGACCCTAGGCCTCATTTTCAAGCATTGCAATACCGTTTTTGTGCCCGTTTACTATTTGCTACCTTGTTGTTTTATTTATTCAAATTATAAAAATATATTTCTACCATCCATATTACACTTTTATCACCATCTCTTCACCGAACAAGTGCACCTATACAAATTGCCATTGTATTGGGTGTGTTGGGGACACAAGAGATTTCTTGTATTTGATTGGAGGGTTGTTTGAGAGAGACCATCTTCATCCTACGCCTCCCACGGATTGATAAAACTTAGGTCATCCACTTGAGGGAAAATTGCTACTGCCCTACAAAACTCTGCGCTTGGAGGCCCAACACGTGTCTACAAGAATAAAGTTGCATAGTACACATCAGCAACTGGCAGGAGCCTTATGATTGTTGCTTTATTGTATGAAATGCAATCGTCATGTAATTGCTTTACTTTATCACTATGCGTTAGCGATAGTTGTAGAAGCAATAGTTGGCGAGACGATAACGACGCTACGATGGAGATCAAGGTGTCAAGTCGGTGACGATGGAAATCATGACGGTGCTTTGGAGATGGAGATCAAAGGCACAAGATGATGATGGCCATATCATGTCACATATTTTGATTGCATGTGATGTTTATCTTTTATGCATCTTATTTTGCTTAGTTCGGCGGTTGAATTATAAGATGATCCCTCACTAAAATTTCAAGGTATAAGTGTTTTCCCTGAGTATGCACCGTTGCGACAGTTCGTCGTGCCGAGACACCACGTGATGATCGGGTGTGATAAGCTCTACGTTCACATACAACGGGTGCAAGACAGTTTTGTACATGCGGAATACTCGGGTTAAACTTGACGAGCCTAGCATGTACAGACATGGCCTCGGAACACTGGAGACCGAAAGGTCGAACGTGAATCATATAGTAGATATGATCAACATAGAGATGTTCACCATTGAAAACTACTTCATCTCACGTGATGATCGGACATGGTTTAGTTGATATGGATCACGTGATCATTTAGATGACTCGAGGGATGCCTATCTAAGTGGGAGTTCTTAAGTAATATGATTAATTGAACTTAATTTATCATGAACTTAGTCCTTATAGTATTTGCATATCTATGTTATAGATCAATAGCTCGCGTATAGCTCCCCTGTTTTATTTTTGATATGTTCCTAGAGAAAACTAAGTTGAAAGATAATAGTAGCAATGATGCGGACTGGATCCATGATCTGAGGATTATCCTCGTTGCTGCACAGAAGAATTATGTCCTTGATGCACCGCTAGGTGACAGACCTGTTGCAGGAGCAGATGCAGACGTTATGAACATTTGACAAGCTCGGTATGATGACTACTTAATAGTTTAGTGCACCATGCTTTACGGCTTAGAACCGGTACTTCAAAAACGTTTTGAACGCCACGGAGCATATGAGATGTTCCAATAGTTGAAATTGGTATTTCAGACTCATGCCCATGTCGATAGGTATGAGACCTCTGACAAGTACTTTGCCCACAAGATGGAGGAGAATAGCTCAACTAGTAAGCATGTGCTCAGAATGTCTGGGTACTACAATCGCTTGAATCAAGTGGGCGTTAATCTTCCAGATAAGATAGTGATTGACAGAGTTCTCTAGTCACTATCACCAAGTTACTGGAACTTCGTGATGAACCATAATATGCAAGGGATGAAAAAAACGATCACCGAGCTCTTTGTGATGCTAAAATCGGCGAAGGTAGATATCAAGAAAGAGCATCAAGTGTTGATCGTTAACAAGATCACTAGTTTCAAGAAAAAGGGCAAAGGAAAGGAAAGGGAACTTCAAAGAAAATGGCAAGCAAGTTGCCACTCCCATGAAGAAACCTAAAGCTAGAGCTAAGCCTGAAACTGAGTGCTTCTACTGCAAAGGGAGTGGTCACTGGAAGCGGAACTACCCCAAATACTTGGCGGATAAGAAGGATGGCAAAGTGAACAAAGGTATATTTGATATACATGTTATGGATGTGTACTTTACTAGTGTTTGATACGTCTCCAACATATCTATAATTTATGAAGTATTCATGCTGTTATTTTATCATTCTTGGATGATTTACAATCATTTTATAGCAACTTTATATCATTTTTTGGGACTAACCTATTGACCCGGTGCCCAGTGCCAGTTGATGTTTTTTGCTTGTTTTTTACATCGCAGGAAATCAATATCAAACGGAGTCCAAACACCGCGAAACTTGCTGGAGATTTTTTTGAAGGAAATATGCCCTATAGGAAACTTGTTGTTATTTATATTTCTTATATCATGATAAATGTTTATTATTCATGCTAGAATTGTATTAACCAGAAACTTAGTACATGTGTGAATACATAGACAAAACAGAGTGTCCCTAGTATGCCTCTACTTGACTAGCTCGTTAATCAAAGATGGTTATGTTTCCTAACCATAGACATGTGTTGTCATTTGATGAACGGGATCACATCATTAGGAGAAGAATGTGATGGACAAGACCCATCTGTTAGCTTAGCATAATGATCATTAAGTTTATTGCTATTGCTTTCTTCATGACTTATACATATTCCTCTGACTATGAGATTATGCAACTCCCGAGTACCGGAGGAACACCTTGTGTGCTATCAAACGTCACAATGTAACTGGGTGATTATAAAGATGCTCTACAGGTGTCTCTGAAGGTGTTTGTTGGGTTGGCATAGGTCGAGATTAGGATTTGTCACTCCGTATATCGGAGAGGTATCTCTGGGCCCTCTCGGTAATGCACATCACTATAAGCCTTGCAAGCAATGTGACTAATGAGTTAGTTACAGGATGATGCATTACGGAACAAGTAAAGAGACTTGCCGGTAACGAGATTGAACTAGGTATTATGATACCGACGATCGAATCTCGGGCAAGTAACATACCGATGACAAAGGGAACAACGTATGTTGTTATGTGGTTTGACCGATAAAGATCTTCGTAGAATATGTAGGAGCCAATATGAGCATCCAGGTTCCGCTATTGGTTATTGACCAGAGATGTGTCTCGGTCATGTCTACATAGTTCTCGAACCCGTAGGGTCCGCACGCTTAACGTTCGATGACGATTTCTATTATGAGTTATGTGATTTGATGACCGAAGTTTGTTTGGAATCCCGGATGAGATCACGGACATGACGAGGAGTCTCTAAATGGTCGAGAGGTAAAGATTCATATATTGGAAGGCTATATTCGGACATCGGAAAGGTTCCGAGTGATTCGGGTATTTTTCGGAGTACCGGGGAGCTACGGGAATTCACCGGGAGAAGTATTGGGCCTTATTGGACCATACGGGAAAAGAGGAGGTGGGCCAAGGGGAGGTGGCGCCCCCCCATGGGTCCAAATTGGACTAGGGGAAGGGGGCGGTGCCCCCCTTGCCTTTTTCCTACTCCCTCTCTCTTTCCCTCTTTCCTTCTCTCCTACTCCGAAAAGGAAAGGGATTCCTACTAGGACTTGGAAGTCCTAGTAGGACTCCATACTCTAGGCGCGCTCCTAAGGGACCGGCCTCCCTCCCTCCTTTATATACGTGGGCAGGGGCACCCCAAAGGCACACCAAGCACTACTGCAGGAAGCTGCTAACGCGACACTACGATCAGAGACCCTTCGACGAAACTGTGTGCGATGCAACAATCGCAAACGGTGGTGTAAAAAACCCGTTAAAAAAGGTGCAAAACGTTTGCGATGACGGATGCATCAAACACGGTTTAGATTTTAGTTGCGTGTGCGATTCAGGGCATACGGTTCTGTTCAATTAACCATTTTCGATGAGGAGGAACAAAAGAAACGGGCAGCCATATGAAGGTGTGTGCGATGTACAGCATACGGTTCACTCGAATGAACTGTTTGTGATTAGGAAACACAAAAGAAATGGTCAGCCAGATCAAGGTGTGTGCGATGTACATCATACAGTTCACTCGGATGAACTGTTTGTGCTTAGGCAACACAAAAGAAATGGTCGGCCAGATCAAGGTGTGTGCGATATAAGACCTGCAGTTCACTTGGATGAACTATTTGCGTTGAGACAAGAGAATAGAAATGGTTCAATATAAAAAATACCATAAATATTGAAGGTTCAAATTAAAAGATTACAACGCCCAAATTCAAACATTGCAAGCTGCGTCATTTCTGAAAAGGGATCAGCCACTGACAAGTCATGTATGAGTTTGACACAATGACTTCCAATTGCTTTGCCATATGCTCTTCCAATATGAAGTTTGGCATTTTTGGAGGCTCTTCCATTCTGCAGTACCTGCTGGCTCTGATAATCATACCATTCATCTTTCCTAATTAAATGCGTGTTCAACCTCAGTACCCTCAGCACCTTTGCTCTGGCAAGAAAGAACCCGGCGAGTGTAATCTCCGGTAAGGTCCCTCGGTAGGAGTTGAAAGTAATAATTGAGAGATGCAGATCCAGGCATTCGATGTGATTGTCGTTATAAACATTATCCACCTCCGGGCCTATTATTATCTGCAAAAGAAGAGAACGTGTTAGTGCCTACATGCAGTTTTGAACACTGCTACACGCCCATTTGGTTTGCAGGATTTGTAAAATGCACCAACATGCCATCTTCGATCTGGCATGATTAACATGGGCATTTGATTACAATCTAGAAGCATGTAGCCTTCTTCACAAGAGGTTGGATTGGATGAAAAATTCCCTAAGAAAACTAGTATAGATGAATCCAAAGGAGAAATGCTTATGGACGATTGTAACCATATGAATGAAGCAACCAATATGGGGTGGGGTGTATGTCCTAAAATCCTCCAAAATTCCTTCAGAAATCGTAGTACATTGTCATTGCAAACTTGGGAAAAGGTGCAAAAAATGAACTCCCTTATGGTTAACATTTAACAGGTAAGGAACGTCACCTCGATATACAGCATCTTCAGGCACAGAAAGTATCTTAGGCAACTGACAACTTCGTCCAGGTTGGGGCCGACAGATTCTACTGCCAACACCTTCACTGTGCCCAGAGTCTGGGTGAAGCTTCGCTGGATGACAGACGAACATACATCTTCAAAACTAGAAATAATGTTGATATCAAGAAGGAGTATAAGGTGACTGTTGTACCTGAAAGTTGTAGTATTTGACAAACGAGTAGCCCACCGCTTTCAATTTCGGCGCAAAAATGACATTGATTCTTGTTGGACCTTGTTGATCAACTACAAGTAATCTCTCAAGTGAAGGTGTGTCCTGGATGACCATATTGTGGTCCACCTTTTGTGATCTCTCGTTGCAGCACCATCAACACACATAAATAGTCCGGAGAGTCATGGAGGTGATGTGCAAGGTACTCGACCAATTCATCGCTTGAAGACGAAGGAACTCGAGTGTAGTACAGCCGCGGAGCAGGCGCTCCATGTCATCCTTTGGGATGCGGACGGCGACGAGCTCGAGGTGCTTCAGTCGTGGTAGAAAAAGAACGGGCGCGTCATTAAAGGGGGGATGTCATATCATGAACTTGGCGAGGCGCAGCGTGGGCGCGAAGCGGAGCGCGGACGTTGGCAGCAAGCGCAAATGCCCATCATTAAAACTGAGCTTCTCTAGCTGATCTATGGCAAGGGATCAGAACCCCTCATCAAGCTTGGCTCGGTCCTTGCCATTGGAACGGAACATGCCCATGATAAGGCCTTTGATTGGGCCATGGTGACTGCCGAGGATCTGGGAGAACGCATCCAAGCTTTGGCGATAGCCATGGCAGAGCTTGTGGGCGTCGAGGAGGTCGACAGGGGTGAGGAGCCATAGGGGGCGCCACCGCCGGGAAAGGGTGGTTGTCCTCGCCCGATATTTGATTGGGAGGAGGGATATGATGACTATCAACATATCATCGGGGAGGTTGTTGATGAAGTCTAGGCTTACTGGAGTCGCTTGCTGTTCTTTCTCGACCCGCCTCCGCTTGTTGGCAGCCTCGTTCTCCACCTCGTCGGCAGCGACGGAAGCCTCTGTCTCCGTATTCACGCCATGCTCCGGTGCTTTAGCAGCCCCGGCGTCGCCACTCCCTCCGATGCGGCGCTTCGGCGGCATCCTCGTACACTGACGGCTTTGAGGACTCAGAGCGACGTCGAGGATGCGGCCGGAGAGAGAGGAATTGTGTGTGTGGCGAGGATGGGGGGTGCGGCCGCTCGGCGCCGTCATTAATATAGACCATTGGGAGCGAGGTGGGCGGCGGTCCAAGGCTGTCTCGCTGCCCGATGAGAACGACTGCTTAATCTCTAGTATGAATGAAATATATGCTTAATTACTGGATTTTAGTTGTAAAAAATAGATAGTGCTATTGATTTTTAGCTGCATATTTTGACAAATCGCAGTGTCTCTTGGCTTAGCGCCGAAGTCTGGCTTTCATTTGCATACCGTAATCTGAACCGTTTACGTTGAAGAGATGCTCAGATCCTGCGTTGAACAGCTTGTACCCTTCCTGGCAAGCCTGCGCACCGGACTGCGCTCGCACGCCTCCCGTTCAGTCAAGCAGCTGTCCACATGGCACCTCCTATAGCCATTAAAACCAAGACACATGGCGTCATGTGAATGGTTAACAGAACGCACACGGTTTGAATTATACAAACGTTTGAGATATTAAAGTGGCAGCTATTATCTCAAAATGCCTTTGTTGGATGTCATTATTCGAGTGCGCCTTCTCTCAAAATGGACACAAAAAATACCACAGCATGTCGGGTGCCATTCCATGATAGCATACCAAGTTTCATAAATTTTAGACGAGTTTTGGATTTACTAGAATTTAAAAACCAGGTATCTCAATGTTTTGCCGGCAATCAACGGTGCTCTAGTGTTTGAAATTCATTCCCATTTCTTGCATGGGACCTAAGCATGCACCCAAGGACACAGATTTGATTTTTCAACCAATTTATATGCACTGGAGCATGTGCATGTAGTTCAAATTTGAATTATGCACATAAATGCATTGGAACCTTAGTTAATGCATAAAATGTCCAAACGAACCCCGAAAACTCACAAAAATTGACACAACACTCCTGTTGTTCTATGTTGACATGAGAAAAAAATTGAAAGCAATAAGAGGCAATGTATATCGTTTCGTCCCCAAAGGTCGGACGTTCCCTATTGAAACCATCATGCTTGTTGTGAGAAGCTCTGGTTTGTGAGAAGCTTATACCCAAACCTGCCCCAAATGGGACAAAAAATTTACCACAACATGTTGATGCCGCTCCATGATACCATGCCAAGTTTCATGAATTTCAGACGAGTTTTGGATTTACTAGATTTTAAATACCATGTATCTCAATGTTTTGCCGGCAATCAACGGTGCCCTGGTGTTTGAAATTCATTCCCATTTCTTGCATGGGACCCAAGCATGCACCCAAGGACACATATTTGATTTTTCAACCAATTTATATGCACTGGAGCATGTGCATGTAGTTCAAATTTGAATTATGCACATAAGTGCATTGAAAACTCAGTTAATGCATAAAAATGTCCAAACGAACCCCGAAAATCACAAAAATTGACACAACACTCCTGTTGTTCTATGTTGACACGAGAAAAATTTGAAAGCAATATGAGGCAATGGATATCGTTTCGTCCCCAAAGGTGGGACGTTCCCTATCAAAACCATCATGCTTGTTGTGAGAAGCTCTGGTTTGTGAGAAGCTTATACCCAAACCTGCCCCAAATGGGTCAAAAAAATTACCACAACATGTTGATGCCGCTCCATGATACCATGCCAAGTTTCATGAATTTCAGACGAGTTTTGGATTTACTAGAATTTAAATACCAGGTATCTCAATGTTTTGCCGGCAATCAACGGTGCACTGGTGTTTGAAATTCTTTCCCATTTCTTGCATGTGGCCTAGGCATGCACCCAAGGACACAAATTTGATTTTTCAACCAATTTATATGCACTGGAGCATGTGCATGTAGTTCAAATTTGAATTATGCATTGAAAACTCACTTAATGCATAGAAATGTCCAAACGAACCCCGAAAAATCACAAAAAATAACACAACACTCCTGTTGTTCTATGTTGACACGAGATTTTTTTTAAAGCAATAAGAGGCAATGGATATTGTTTCGTCCCCAAAGGTGGGGCGTTCCCTACCGAAACCATCATGCTTGTTGTGAGAAGCATATACCCAAATCTGCCCCAAATGGGACAAAAAATTTATCACGGCATGTTGATGCTGCTCCATGATAGCATGCCAAGTTTCGTGAATTTCAGACGAGTTTTGGATTTACTAGAACTTAAATACCAGGTATCTCAATGTTTGCGACCGAGTGACGGTGGCAGGGTGTTTGACATTCATTCTCATTTCTTGCATGGGACCTAAGCATGCACCCAAGGACAAAGATTTGATTTTTCAACCAATTTATATGCACTGGAGCATGTGCATGTAGTTCAAATTTGAATTATGCACATAAATGCATTGAAATCACTTAATGCATAAAAATGTCCAAACGAACCCCGAAAAAACACAAAAAATAACACAACACTCCTGTTGTTCTATGTTGACACGAGAAATTTTTTGAAAGCAATAAGAGGCAATGGATATCATTTTGTCCCCAAAGGTGGGGCATTCCCTACCGAAACCATCATGCTTGTCGTGAGAAGCTCTGGTTTGTGAGAAGCATATACCCAAACCTACTGATAACCCACAAGTATAGGGGATTGCAACAGTTTTCGAGGGTAGAGTATTCAACCCAAATTTATTGATTCGACACAAGGGGAGCCAAAGAATATTCTCAAGTATTAGCAGTTGAGTTGTCAATTCAATCACACCTGGATAACTTAGTATCTGCAGCAAAGTATTTAGTAGCAAAGTAATATGATAGTAGTGGTAATGGTAACAAAAGTAACGGTAGCAAAAGTAATATTTTTGGTGTTTTGTAGTGATTGTAACAATAGCAACGGAAAAGTAAATAAGCGAAGAACAATATATGAAAAGCTCGTAGGCATTGGATCGGTGATGGAGAATTATGCTGGATGCGGTTCATCATGTAACAATCATAACATAGGGTGACACAGAACTAGCTCCAATTCATCAATGTAATGTAGGCATGTATTCCGAATATAGTCATACGTGCTTATGGAAAAGAACTTGCATGACATCTTTTGTCCTACCCTCCCGTGGCAGTGGGGTCCTAGCGGAAACTAAGGGATATTAAGGCCTCCTTTTAATAGAGTACCAGAACAAAGCATTAGCACATAGTGAATACATGAACTCCTCAAACTATGGTCATCACCGGGAGTGGACCCGATTATTGTCACTTCAGGGTTGCCGGATCATAACACATAGTAGGTGACTATAGACTTGCAAGATAGGATCAAGAACTCACTGAAGGAAATATGCCCTAGAGGCAATAATAAAGTATTATATATTTCCTTATATCATGATAAATGTTTATTATTCATGCTTGAATTGTATTAACCGGAAACATAATACATGTGTGAATACATAGACAAACAGAGTGTCACTAGTATGCCTCTACTTGACTAGCTCGTTAATCAAAGATGGTTATGTTTCCTAGCCATAGACATGAGTTGTCATTTGATTAACGGGATCACCTCATTAGGAGAATGACGTGATTGACTTGACCCATTCCGTTAGCTTAGCACCCGATTGTTTAGTATGTTGCTATTGCTTTCTTCATGACTTATACATGTTCCTATGACTATGAGATTATGCAACTCTCATTTACCGGAGGAACACTTTGTGTGCTACCAAACGTCACAACGTAAATGGGTGATTATAAAGGTGCGCTACAGGTGTCTCCAAAGGTACTTGTTGGGTTGGCGTATTTCGAGATTAGGATTTGTCACTCCGATTGTCGATGAGGTATCTCTGGGCCCACTCGGTAATGCACATCACTATAAGCCTTGCAAGCATTGTGACTAATGAGTTAGGTTGCGGGATGATGTATTACGGAACGAGTAAAGAGACTTGCCGGTAACGAGATTGAACTAGGTATCGAGATACCGACGATCGAATCTCGGGCAAGTAACATACCGATTACAAAGGGAACAACGTATGTTGTTATGCGGTTTGACCGATAAAGATCTTCGTAGAATATGTGGGAGCCAATATGAGCATCCAGGTTCCGCTATTGGTTATTGACCGGAGAGGTGTCTCGGTCATGTCTACATAGTTCTCGAACCCGTAGGGTCCGCACGCTTAACGTTACGATGACAGTTTTATTATGAGTTTATGTATGTTGATGTACCGAAGGAGTTCGGAGTCCCGGATGAGATCGGGGACATGACGAGGAGTCTCGAAATGGCCGAGACGTAAAGATCGATATATTGGACGACTATATTCGGACTTCGGAAAGGTTCCGAGTGATTCGGGTATTTTTCGGAGTACCCAAGAGTTACGGGAATTCGTATTGGGCCTTAATGGGCCATACGGGAAAGGAGAGAAAGGCCCCAAAGGTTGGCCGCACCCCTCCCCATGGGCTAGTCCGAGTTGGACTAGGGAGGGGGGCGCCCCCTTCCTTCTTTCTCCTTCCCCCTTCCCTTCTCCTACTCCCACAAGGAAAGGATGAGTCCTACTCCCGGTGGGAGTAGGACTCCCCCCTTGGGCGCGCCACCTCCCCTTGGCCGGCCCTCTCCTCCTTGCTCCTTTATATACGGGGGCAGGGGGCACCTCTCTACACACAAGTTGATATACGATATTTTAGCCGTGTGCGGTGCCCCCCTCCACCATATTACACCTCGATAATATCGTTGCGGAGCTTAGGCGAAGCCCTGCATCGGTAGAACATCATCATCGTCACCACGCCGTCGTGGTGATGAAACTCTCCCTCAACACTCGGCTGGATCGGAGTTCGAGGGAAGTCATCGAGCTGAACGTGTGCTGAACTCGGAGGTGCCGTGCGTTCGGTACTTGATCGGTCGGATCGTGAAGACGTACGACTACATCAACCGCGTTGTGATAACGCTTCTGCTGTCGGTCTACGAGGATACGTGGACAACACTCTCCCCTCTTGTTGCTATGCATCACCATGATCTTGCGTGTGCGTAGGAATTTTTTTGAAATTACTACGTTTCCCAACACTCACATATATTCATGAAAACATAATAGGTTCAGATCTGAAATCATGGCACTCGGGCCCTAGTGACAAGCATTAAGCATAGCAAAGTCATAGCAACATCAATCTCAGAACATAGTGGATACTAGGGATCAAACCCTAACAACACTAACTCGATTACATGATAGATCTCATCCAACCGATCACCATCCAGCAAGCCTACGATGAAATTACTCACGCACGGCGGTGAGCATCATGAAATTGGTGATGGAGGATGGTTGATGATGACGATGGCGACGAATCCCCCTCTCCGGAGCCCCGAACGGACTCCAGATCAGCCCTCCCGAGAGGTTTTAGGGCTTGGCGGCGGCTCCGTATCATAAAACGCGATGATTTCTTCTCTTTTATTTTTTTCTCCCCGAAAGCAAATATATAGAGTTGGAGTTGAGGTCGGAGGAGCTCCAGGGGGCCCACGAGGTAGGGGGCGCACCCCCCACCCTCGTGGCTAGGGTGTGGGCCCCCTGGTCTTCATCTTTTGCAAGGATTTTTTATTATTTCCAAATAGACGTTCCGTGGAGTTTCAGGTCATTCCGAGAACTTTTGTTTCTGCACATAAATAACACCATGGAAAGTCTGCTGAAAACAGCGTCAGTCCAGGTTAGTTCCATTCAAATCATGCAAGTTAGAGTCCAAAACAAGGGCAAACGTGTTTGGAAAAGTAGATACGACGGAGACGTATCACCTACCCCAAATGGGACAAAAAATTACCACGGCATGTTGATGCAGCTCCATGAGAGCATGCTAAGTTTCATGAATTTCAGACGAGTTTTGGATTTACTAGAATTTAAAACCAGGTATCTCAATGTTTGCGGCCGAGTGACGGTGGCAGGGTGTTTGACATTCGTTCCCATTTCTTGCATGGGACCTAAGCATGCACCCAAGGACAAAGATTTGATTTTCAACCAATTTATATGCACCGGAGCATGTGCATGTAGTTCAAATTTGAATTATGCACATAAATGCATTGAAAACTCACTTAATGCATAAAAATGTCCAAAGGAACCCTGCATAATTCCAATTCTTTTATGACACACATATAGTTGCATGTTCACTGCAGATAAAAGGTCTAGCAATTCAAATGCCGTCCATGGCCGTTGTGACCCCATTATGTAATTAAAATCAAGACGAAAAATCAAGTAGATCCCACACAGTTTATTATAACCAACCATGTGAGATGCAGCACAAAATATCTTGGAGCACCGTCGGAGTATAGTACGCATACGTCTTATGTGAGAAGGTGTGACGGCTACAGTCCACAGCCCGCTCTGAATAAGGGACCGTGTCTGATGACACTTTGCGCGCCAGTTTTTCCGCTGAAGCGATTCCAAATTTTCGGCTTCCGCGGAAATATCTACCTCCCCCCCCCTTACCAAAAGCCACATTTCCCCTGCTTCCGCCTTCCTTTCCAAGTTGAAACCTTCACTCCTTGCTTGCAGCGCCGCCTCCTCGCCGGTGACTCTCCTTCACGCTGCTCGGCCTCGCCTATCCAGGCAGGTAATCCACACCCGACCCCCATCCTCCTCCTCCTTCAGCATCCCACATGCCCCGACCGCCAGCGCGAGCACGACACCTTCCACCCAAATCACCGACCCCTCCACCAAATAAGCGCCGGCATAAGCCATGGTGCACACAGTATAGCCAGGATCTCAAGGAGCATTTGGCAGCGGAGAAGCAAATCGCGGCCGCACGCGCGGGTGAGGTCGCGATGGCTGCCATTCGTGCCGACCCCCAGATCTTGGAGGAGCACCTCGCCGTCGAGGCCACCGTTGACGCCGCGATGCGGTTGGCTGCTTTAAACGATAGTTCATGGCGTTTTCTCGAGGCCACCATCGGCGCCTTCGACGAAGACTACGAGGTGTTTTCTCAGCGTGCACGTGCTTACCTCATCTCGAGAGCTAGCAGGTTGGTGCCCGGAGCGGCTCAGGCAACTCACCACTATAATGAGGGCTCCCACGATGCGGAGGCCTCGCCCTCTTCCATGTTCAAGGAGCCAATCATCATCGATATCTCCGACAATGAGGAGTAGCTTGTCTTATTAGCTCACTATAAGGACCCATGTTCAGTTGCTAGCTACTGCCTTTCCTTAACAAATTCTAGTGAATAGTGCTATCTACTTTTACCATGCAATCTTCTGCTATAGTGTATTAGTTCTATATATCGTGCAATGTGGTATTCAGTTAACTGCTTGGTTCAATTCTGCAAATGTCATGTTCAATTCTTCAGGGTGCAATATTTCCAAGTTGTTAAGCATGCTTGGTTTGGTTAACTGTCTGATCTTCTATTAGGAGTATGTTATATTGTGCAATGTGGTGCTTAGTTAACGTTTGGTTCATTTGTTGTGGTGTTTAGTTAACTGCTTGGTTCAATTCTGCAATGCGATGTCCAATTGTTGTGGGTAGAATTTTGTATTGTTGTGCATGTGAGGAATAAATCGAATTTGGCTGCACTTAATACATGAGAAACATATACAAGTGCTATATTTCCTAGTTCTTAATCATGCTTGGTTTGGTAAATGGGTTTTCCATGTGGCTTGCATTAATCTGATGAATCTGCAATGTGCTTATTTATCATCAACATATTTTTACTGATAGCATGCGAACCCTTACTTAACCTGATGACTAACTACCTTATATGTGTTGCAAGGAAACAATGGGAAGCACTGAGGTTTACAAGATGGTACTAACTATTATACCTTGCCTTTTTTATTCCTTTGCCCCATTTCCAATATGGAGAAGATATTTATGCACATCCTTGTTTTCAGGGTTCACTGGTGATTACCTCGCAAACCACCTCTATGGTCAGGAGGCGAGGAAAGTTTTCATACAACACCCACGGTTCAATATTGAACTGTTCCTGAAGAGGTCGAAGGATGGACAGTCAATCATCCACAGGCACTGGCCTAAAGTTGCAAAGACCTTCAACATGAATGAAGGCTCAATATTCGCCTTCCGCTTCAGCAGTTTTCCATATGAGATGCATCTCTCTATGTACCATCTATGATCCTAATTTCGAAAGGTTCTAGATGTTGCATTTGAAACTTGCTGCTGGTGCAGTTGTGTAATGGGGTAGCTGAGTGCTGAAGGTATATCATGTTGTACTCCGATGTATTTCAATTATGAAATCCTACTTCCTTAATATGGACATGGAATATATTATGTGCTTAATATGAATGTCAATTCAATTAGTAAATGGATTATTAATAATAGGGCAATTAGCCCACTAATTGGGTTTTCCTATTGCAAACGGTTATTGAGAAAACACCGTGGGCGATGACCTCAGGCAACGCACACAGTTTCTAGGAATAAACCGTGTTGGATCAATGAACAATCACACACGACATTCTCTTGAAAACTGTTTGCATTACGCCACCTTGCGCAAACGTTTTCCTTGGAGTGACTATGTGGGATGTATATACGAACGGAAACGTTTAGCGGTGACTGACTGTGTGGGATGTACTTACGACCGAAAATGATTTCGCCTGTGTAATTGTATTTTTAGCACTACTGTACGTATTTCTGTATTTGAGTGCTCGCCGGTCGGACACGACCTCATTTTGCGGAGCGTGTGTGCGAGGAGGGCATATCCCCGACGGTTTCTGGGTCGTGTGGGAAGGACCCCCATATCGCCCAGACTCACTAGGTGACGGTTCCGAACGCCGTCGCGGAAAGGGGTTAAAAACCGTTTGTATAGCACCGACGTGTACCAGTGAAGTCTTCTCTTAGCCGTGTGCGGTGCCCCCTCCATAGTTACACACCTCGGTCATATCATCATAGTGCTTAAGCGAAGCCCTGCGCCGGTAACTTTATCATCACCGTCGCCACGCCGTCGTGCTGACGGAACACTCCCATGTCCTCAACTGGATCAAGAGCTCGAGGGACGTCATCGTGTTGAATGTGTGCTGAACACGGAGCTGCCGTACGTTCGATGCTTGGATCGGTTGGATCGCAAAGACGTTCGACTACATCAACCGCGTTACTAAACGCTTCCGCTTTCGTTCTACGAGGGTGCATGTACACACTCTCCCCGCTTGTTGCTATGCTTCTCCTAGATAGATCTTGCGTGATCGTAGGAAAATTTTGAAATACTACGTTCCCCAACAGTGGCATCCGAGCCAGGTCTATGCATAGATGTTATATGCACGAGTAGAACACAAAGAGTTGTGGGCGATAATAGTCATACTGCTTACCAGCAACGTCTTACTTTGATTCGTTGGTATTGTTGGATGAAGTGGCCCGGACCGACATTACATGACCGCGTTCATGAGACTGGTTCTACCGACATGCTTCGCACATAGGTGGCTGGCGGGTGTCTATTTCTCCAACTTTAGTTGAATCAAGTTTGACTATGCCTGGTCCTTGCTGAAGGTTAAAACAGCACACTTGACGAAAAATCATTGTGGTTTTGATGCGTAGGTAAGAACGATTCTTGCTAGAAGCCCGTAGCAGCCACCTATAACTTGCAACAACAAAGTAGAGGATGTCTAACTTGTTTTTGCAGGGCATGTTGTGATGTGATATGGTCAAGACGTGATGAGATATAAATTGTTGTATGAGGTGATCATGTTTTGTAACCGTTATCGGCAACTAGCAGGAGCCTTTTGGTTGTCGATTTATTGTATGAAATGCAATCGCCATGTAATTGCTTTACTTTATCACTAAGAGGTAGCGATAGTTGTAGAAGCAATAGTTGGCGAGACGACAACAATGCTATGATGGAGATCAAGGTGTCAAGCCGGTGACGATGGAGATCATGACGGTGCTTTGGAGATGGAGATCAAAGGCACAAGATGATGATGGCCATATCATGTCACATATTTTGATTGCATGTGATGTTTATCTTTTATGCATCTTATTTTTCTTAGTACGGCGGTAGCATTATAAGATGATCTCTCACTAAATTTCAAGGTATAAGTGTTCTCCCTGAGTATGCACCGTTGCTACAGTTCGCCGTGCCGAGACACCACGTGATGATCGGGTGTGATAAGCTCTACGTTCACATACAACGGGTGCAAGCCAGTTTTGCACGTGCAGAATACTCGGGTTAAACTTGACGAGCCTAGCATATGCAGATATGGCCTCGGAACACTGAGACCGAAAGGTAGAACGTGAATCATATAGTAGATATGGTCAACATAGTGATGTTCACCATTGAAAACTACTCCATCTCACGTGATGATCGGACATGGTTTAGTTGATATGGATCGCGTGATCATTTAGATTACTAGAGGGATGTCTATCTAAGTGGGAGTTCTTAAGTAATATGATTAATTGAACTTAAATTTATCATGAACTTAGTCCTGATAGTATTTGCATATCTATGTTGTAGATCAATAGCTCGCGTATAGCTTCCCTGTTTTATTTTTGATATGTTCCTAGAGAAAACTAAGTTGAAAAATGATAGTAGCAATGATGCGAACTAGGTCCGTGATCTGAGCATTATCCTCATTGCTGCACAGAATAATGTGTCCTTGATGCACCGCTAGGTGACAGACCTATTGTAGGAGCAGATGCACACGTTATGAACGTTTGACAAGCTCGGTATGATGACTACTTGATAGTTTGGTGCACCATACTTTACGGCTTAGAACCGGGACTTCAAAAATGTTTTGAAACGCCATGGAGCATATGAGATGTTCCAAGAGCTGAAATTGGTATTTTAGACTCATGCCCGAGTCGAGAGGTATGAGACCTCTGACAAGTATTTTGCCTACAATTGAGGAGAATAACTCAACCAATGAGCATGGGCTCAGAATGTCTGAGTACTACAATCGCTTGAATCAAGTGGGAGTTAGTCTTCCAGATAAGATAGTGATTGACAGAGTTCTCTAGTCACTATCACCAAGTTACTGGAACTTCGTGATGAACTATAATATGCAAGGGATGACGAAAAGGATTCCCCGAGCTCTTCACGATGCTAAAATCGGCGAAGGTAGAAATCAAGAAAGAGCATCAAGTGTCGATGGTTAACAAGACCACTAGTTTCAAAAAAAGGGCAAAGGGATAGAAAGGGAACTTCAAGAAGAATGACAAGCAAGTTGTCACTCCCGTGAAGAAGCCCAAAGCTAGACCTAAGCCTGAAACTGAGTGCTTCTACTGCAAAGGGATGGTCACTCGAAGTGGAACTGCCCCAGATACTTGGTGGATAAGAAGGATGGCAAAGTGAACAAAATTATATTCGATATACATGTTATTGATGTGTACTTTACTAGTGTTCATAGTAACCCAGGGTATTTGATACTAGTTCATTTGATAAGATTAGTAACTCAAAACAGGAGTTGCAAAATGAACAGAGATTAGTTAAGGGCAAGGTGACAATGTGTGTTGGAAATGATTCCAAGGTTGATAAGATCACCATCGCACACACCTTTTACCTTCGGGATTAGTGTTGAACCTAAAATAAATGTTATTTGGTGTTTGCGTTGAGCATGAATATGATTGGATCATGTTTATTGCAATACGGTTATTCATTTAAGTCAAAGAATAATTTTTATTCTGTTTACATGAATAAAACCTTCTATGGGCATACACTTAATATAAATGGTTTATTCAATCTCGATCGTAGTGATACACATATTCATAATATTGATGCCAAAAGATGCAATGTTGATAATGATAGTGCAACATACTTGTGGCACTGCCATTTAGGTCATATTGGTGTAAAGCGCATGAAGAAACTCCATGCTGATGGGTTTTTGGAATCACTTGATTATGAATCACTTGATGCTTGCGAACCATGCCTCATGGGCAAGATGACTAAGACTCCGTTCTCCGAAACAATGGAGCGAGCAACTGACTTATTGGAAATAATACATACTGATGTATGCGGTCCGATGAGTGTTGAGGCTCGCGGCGGGTATCATTACTTTCTGACCTTCACAGATGATTTGAGCAGATATGGGTATATCTACTTGATGACACATAAGTCTGAAACATTTGAAAAGTTCAAAGAATTTCAAAGTGAAGTGGAAAATCATCGTAACAAGAAAATAATGTTTCTACGATCTCATCGTGGAGGTGAATATTTGAGTTATGAGTTTGGCCTTCAATTGAAACAATGCGGAATAGTTTCACAACTCACGCCACCTGGAACACCACAGCGTAATGGTGTGTCCGAACGTCGACCGTACTTTATTGGATATAGTGCGATCTATGATGTCTCTTACCGATTTACCACTATCATTTTGGGGTTATGCATTAGAGACAGCTGCATTGACGTTAAATACGGCACCATCTAAATCTGTTGAGACGACGCCGTATGAACTATGGTTTGGCAAGAAACCTAAGTTGTCATTTCTTAAAAGTTTGGGGTTGCGATGCTTATGTGAAAAGGTTTCAAACCGATAAGCTCGAACCTAAATCGGAGAAGTGCGTCTTCATAGGATACCCAAAAAGAAACTATTGGGTACACCTTCTATCACAGATCCAAAGGCAAGATATTTGTTGCTAAGAGTGGATCCTTTTTAGAGAAGAAGTTTCTCTCGAAAGAAGTGAGTGGGAGGAAAATAGAACTTGATGAGGTAATTGTACCTTCTCCTGAATTGGAAAGTAGTTCATCACAGAAATCAGTTCCAATGATTCCTACACCAATTAGTGAGGAAGCTAATGATGATGATCATGAAACTTCAGATGAAGTTACTACTGAACCTCGTAGGTCAACCAGCATATGATCCGCACCAGAATGGTACGGTAATCCTGTTCTGGAGGTCATGTTACTTGACCATGACGAACCTACGAACTATGAGGAAGCGATGATGAGCCCAGATTCCGCAAAATGGCTTGAGGCCATGAAATCCGAGATGGGATTCATGTATGAAGAACAAAGTGTGGACTTTGGTTGACTTGCCCAATGATCGGCAAGCCATTGAGAATAAATGGATCTTCAAGAGGAAGACGGACGCTGATAGTAGTGTTACTATCTACAAAGCTCGAATTATCGCAAAAAGGTTTTCGACAAGTTCAAGGTGTTGACTACGATGAGATTTTCTCACTCGTATCGATGCTTAAAGTCTGTCCGAATCATGTTAGCAATTGCCGCATTTTATGAAATCTGGCAAGTGGATGTCAAAACTGCATTCCTTAATGAATTTATTAAAGAAGATTTGTATACGATGCAACCATAAGGTTTTCTCAATCCTAAAGGTGCTAACATAGTGTGCAAGCTCCAGCGATCTATCTATGGACTGGTGCAAGCATCTCGGAGTTGAAATATACGCTTTGATGAGTTGATCAACGTATATAGTTTTATACAGACTTGCGGTAAAGCCTGTATTTACAAGAAAGTGAGTGGGAGCACTACAACCTTTCTGACAAGTATATCTGAATGACATATTGTTGATCGGAAATGATGTAGAATTTTCTGGAAAGCATAAAGGAGTGTTTGAAAGGAGTTTTTCAAAGAAAGACCTCGGTGAAACTACTTACATATTGAGCATCAAGATCTATAGAGGTAGATCAAGACGCTTGATAAGATTTTTCAATGAGTATATAGCTTGACAAGATTTTGAAGTAGTTCAAAATGGAACAGTCAAAGAAATAGTTCTTGCCTGTGTTGCAAGGTGTGAAGTTGAGTAAAGACTCAAAACCCGACGATGGCAGAAAATAGAAAGAGAATGAAAAGTCATTCCCTATGCCCCAGTCATAGTTCTATAAAGTATGCTATGATTTGTACCAGACCTATTGTCTACCTCACCATGAGTTTGGCAAGAGGGTACAATAATGATCCAGGAGTGGATCACTGGACAGCGGTCAAAATTATCCTTAGTGGAATAAGGACAAGTTTCTCGGTTATGGAGGTGACAAAAAGTTCGTCGTAAAGGGTTACGTCGATGCAAGCTTTGACACTGATCCGGATGACTCTAAGTCTCAATTTGGATACATATTTAAAGTGGGAGCAATTAGCTAGAGTAGCTCCGTGCAGAGCATTGTAGACATAAATTTTTTGCAAAATACATATGGCTCTGAATGTGGCAAACCCGTTGACTAAACTTCTCTCACAAGCAAAACGTGATCACACCTTAGTACTCTTTGGGTGTTAATCACATAGAGATGTGAACTAGATTATTGACTCTAGTAAACCCTTTGGTGTTAGTCACATGGATAAAGATGTGAACTATTGGTGTTAAATCACATGACGATGTGAACTAGATTATTGACTCTAGTGCAAGTGGGAGACTGAACAAAATATGCCCTAGAGGCAATAATAAAGTTGTAATTTATATTTCCTTATATCATGATAAATGTTTATTATTCATGCTAGAATTGTATTAACCGGAAACTTAGTACATGTGTGAATACACAGACAAAACAGAGTGTCCCTAGTATGCCTCTACCTGACTAGCTCGTTAATCAAAGATGGTTATGTTTCCTAAACATAGACATGTGTTGTCATTTGATGAACGGGATCACATCATTAGAGAATGATGTGATCGACAAGACCCATCCATTAGCTTAGCATAATGATCGTTAAATTTTATTGCTATTGCTTTCTTCATGACTTATACATATTGCTCTGACTATGAGATTATGCAACTCCCGAATGCCGGAGGAACACCTTGTGTGCTATCAAACGTCACAACGTAACTGCATGATTATAAAGATGCTCTACAGGTGTATCCGAAGGTGTTTGTTGGGTTGGCATAGATCGAGATTAGGATTTGTCACTCCGTATATCAGAGAGGTATCTCTGGGCCCTCTCGGTAATGCACATCACTATAAGCCTTGCAAGCAATGTGACTAATGACTTAGTTACGGGATGATGCATTACAGATCGTGTAAAGAGACTTTCCGGTAATGAGATTGAACTAGGTATGATGATACCGATGATCGAATCTTGGGCAAGTAACATACCGATGAAAAAGGGAACAACGTATGTTGTTATGCGGTTTGACCGATAAAGATCTTCGTAGAATATGTAGGAGCCAATATGAGCATCCAGGTTCCGCTATTGGTTATTGACCGGAGATGTGTCTCGGTCATGTCTACATAATTCTCGAACCCGTAGGGTCCGCACGCTTAACGTTCGATAACAATTTGTATTATGAGTTATGTGAGGACCGAAGTTTGTTCGGAGTCCCGGATGAGATCACGGACATACGAGGAGTCTCGAAATGGTCGAGAGGTAAAGATTCATATATTGGAAAAGGCTATATTCGGACATCGGAAAGATTCCGAGTGATTCGGGTATTTTTCAGAGTACCGGGGAGTTACAGGAATTCACCGGGAGAAGTAATGGACCTTATTGGGCCATACGGGAAAAGAGGAGGCAGGCCAAGGGGAGGTGGCGCCCCCCCATGGGTTCGAATTGGACTAGAGGAAGGGGGCGGCGCCCCCCTTGCCTTTTTCCTACTCCCTCTCTCTTTCCCTCTTTCTTTCTCTCCTACTCCGAAAAGGAAAGGGAATCCTACTAGGACTTGGAAGTCCTAGTAGGACTCCATACTCTAGGCGCGCCCCTAAGGGGCCGGCCTCTCTCCCTCCCTCCTTTATATACATGGGCAGGGGGCACCCCAAAGGCACACCAAGTCTTCTCTTAGCCATGTGCGGTGCCCCCCTCCACAGTTACACACCTCGGTCATATCGTCGTAGTGCTTAGGCGAAGCCCTGCGCCGGTAACTTCATCATCACCATCGCCACGTTGTCGTGCTAACGGAACTCTCCCTCATCCTCAACTGGATAAAGAGCTCGAGGGACGTCATCGTGCTGAACGTGTGTTGAACACGGAGGTGCCGTGCGTTCGGTGCTTGGATCGGTTGGGTCGCGAAGACGTTCGACTACATCAACCGCGTTACAAAACGCTTCCGCTTTCAGTCTACGAGGGTACGTGGACACACTCTCCCCATTGTTGCTATAATTCTCCTAGATAGATCTTGTGTGATCGCAGGAAAAATCTGAAATACTACGTTCCCCAACATTTTTATGGACCAGAACACCCAAGATGGGCCAGAGCAGCACCTGGGGGTGCCCCGAGGGGGGCACAACCCACCAGGGTGCGCCTGGGAGCCCAGGCGCGCCCAGGTGGGTTGTGCCCACCTCGGTGGCCTTCCACACCCCCTATTTACCCTATAAATTCACAAATATTCCAAAACCCTTTGGGGTTACCCTAGATCAGAAGTTCCGCCGCTGCAAGGCTTTGTAGCCACCGAAAACCAATCTAGACCCTTTCCGGCACCCTGCCGGAGGGGGGAATCATCTCCGGTGGCCATCTTCATCATCCCGGCAGCCACCACGATGAGGAGGGAGTAGTCCACCCTCGGGGCTGAGGGTTTGTACCAGTAGCTATGTGTTTAATATCTCTCTCTCTCGTGTTCTTGAGATGTCACGATCTTGATGTATCACGGCCTTTGTTACTATAGTCGGATCATATGGTGTTTTCCCCTCTCTATCTTGTTGTGATGAATTGAGTTTTTCCTTTGAGATTTCGTTGTTATCGGATTGAATACTTTTGTGGATTTGAGAACACTTGATATATGTCTTGCAATTGAATACTCGTGGTGACAATGGGGTATCATATTGATTCACTTGATATATGTTTTGGCACTCAACTCACGGATTCCCGAGGTGACATTGGTGTAATCTATGCATAGGGGTTGATGCACGTTCTTGTCTTTGTTTCTCCGGTAGAAATCTTGGGGCACTCTTTGAAGTTCTTTGTGTTGCATTGAGTATTATGAATATGAATTTGCTTTGGTGTTATTTTAGTACGAACTCTAGGATAGATCGAACGGAAAGAATAGCTTTGTGTTATTTTAGTACGGACTCTTGAATAGATCGAACGGAAAGAATAGCTTTGAGGTGGTTATGTACCCTATAAACAATTTATTCTTATGTTCTCCGCTAGATAGGAACTTCGGAGTGATTCTTCATCGCACTTTGAGGGATGGTTATATGATCCAACTATGTTAGCATTGTTGAGAGGTTGCACTAGCGAAAGTACGGACCCTAGGCCTCATTTTCAAGCATTGCAATACCGTTTTTGTGCCTGTTTACTATTTGCTACCTTGCTGTTTTTATTTATTCAGATTATAAAAATATATTTCTACCATCCATATTACACTTTTATCACCATCTCTTCGCCGAACTAGTGCACCTATACAAATTACCATTGTATTGGGTGTGTTGGGGACACAAGAGATTTCTTGTATTTGATTGCAGGGTCGTTTGAGAGACACCATCTTCATCCTACACCTCTCACGGATTGATAAACCTTAGGTCATCCACTTGAGGGAAAACTGCTACTGTCCTACAAAACTCTGCGCTTGGAGGCCCAACACGTGTCTACAAGAATAAAGTTGCGTAGAAGACATCAAGCTCTTTTTTGGCGCCGTTGCCGGGGAGGAGAGTGCTTGAAGGTATATCTTAAGATCTTGCAATTGAATCTTTTAGTTTCTTGTTTATCACTAGTTTGGTCTATAAAAGAAAACTACATAAAAAATTGAATTTAGGTTGCATCATATTATTGATCATCTTTATAATATCTTTCTTGAAAATGATGGTTCGGACAATTGTGCTCAATTGTTAGAAGAAGTCAATAAAATGCTTGGCACAAAATATTTGAATGATGAGCATGATTGCAATGCTGTTAGTGTGAATTCTTTGAATATCCAAAATGCTAATGATGATTGCACAAGTCATGACAAAAATGTTTCTTATAAGCATGTCACTTTTTGCGGAGTGAATTGGGAGTGCCTTTGCACACCAAAAAGGGAAGATAGATTTTGTAAGAAGCATAAATATTTAGAAACGAAAAAGTTGCAAGAGAGGCTAGATGATTGTGCTGAAAGATGTAGTTTTTTTCACCATCCTTGTGAACTTTGCAATGAACTTGGTCATTTAAATCTCCAATGCAAATTATTCCATGATCGAATCATGTCCAAAAATTGTGATAACTTGATTACCCTTGAGCATCATAAAGAGCTTAGTCTTCTTTTGGGGTATGAAGAAATGAAACGTATAACTAAGGGTTTTCCAAATCCCGAGAGATTTCTTGATTTTGATCTAGAAGAAATTTATATGTTTTGTGCGGTAAATAGCATTGAGAATCCTTATGCCAACTACTTAAAGACAAGAAAACAAATGGAGTATGAAGAGAGTACTAATGAAAGGGAAAATGTTTCCCAATACCCTCCTAGTGTTTATTATGATGAATCAGGTAACGAGGAGGAGCTTCCTATCCAATCAATCTCTTCAACAAGAAGCTTAAAGAAATTAATTAAACCCACACATGATGTGGTGAACAAGGAGAAAAGAAGAAAGAAAAGGTAAAAAGGTATCTCTCCCAAATAATGTTGCTCCTATCACCATTCTGCCTCATGAAAGTGAATCAAATATGTTGATGGAGGATGACGATATTGAGTATGATTTTGTGATACCTACTACTTTTTGTAATGATTACGATTGGGAAGACAACGATATCCCTTATGATCTTGAAAATCTTTTTAGCACTTGCTTGGAAGAATATGATAATAATGTTTGCTATATTATTATTGGTGCCATTCATGCTATTGATAAGAATGATTGTGATGATATTCAAAACCACAAGCTTGGGGATGCTATGTTTAATGAGTATGACATGTTTGAAGATTTATTTGCTAGAAATAATGCTTGTCCTAAGCTCGGGGATGCTTTTCTTAATGAATATGATCCGTTGATTCCTTCTACTTTCGATAAGAAATTTTATTATGATGACAGCATGCTTCCTATTTATGATGATTACACTGATAAAAGTGGGTTTGGAAGAGTGTCAACTCTAGGTAGTAGTGATCCCACTATTTTGGAGGGTGTTGAATCTTATTATAATATTGATGAAAGTGGATTTTGAGAGGTCATGACTTCATTTAGTGATACATCCACTATTTTGGAAGAGGTTTCAATTGATTATGACAATAAAGTTGCTATCTATGATGATTATTATGATGACATGTATGCCATAAAGAGTGATAAATCTTCTATGCTTGTGCATCATGAAAAGAGTGATGTATGTGATAGTTATATTGTTGAATCCACTCATGATGTTTCTGAAAATTATTATGAGGAAGGAACTTATGCTCTTACATATCTCAATAATATCAAGTTTCTTCTCCATGTGTTGATTGTTTTGAAGTTGCACTTGTTTTGCCTTCCTATGCTAGTTGATTCTTGCTCCCATAAGTTGTTTGCTCACAAAATTCCTATGCATAGGAAGTGGGTTAGACCTAAATGTGCTAGTCATATGCTTCATGATGCTCTCTTTATGTTCCAGTTCTTATCTTTTATGCGAGCATCATTGAAATCATTATGCCTGGCTTAAAAGGCATTAAAGAAAAGCGTTTGTTGGGAGACAACCCAACACTTTTACCTACTGTTTTTATGTGTTAACATGATTAATATACTGTAGTAATCATGTTTTATTGCTTCTGTTTCAATAAAGTGCCAAGTAAAGCCTTTGGGACCATGTTGGGTGATAGTTGATTTGACCCTGCTGAAAAACAGAAACTTTTGCGCTCACGAAAATAAGTCTCGTTTTTAACAGAAGAGTGCTTTTGAGTTGATTCTTTTTGCAGAAGTTTAATATACAAATTTCTCACGTGGTTCTAAGTTTTTCATAATTTTTGGAGTAGCACAAGTATGGTAGTTATCCAGATCATTACATACTGTTCTGTTTTTGACAGATTCTATTTTCAATGCATAGTTTGCTTGTTTCCTAGTTTCTATGGCTTATATTGCTCAATATAAATTGTGGAAATGATATGCTACAGTAGGAATTGTGTGTAGAAATTATGAATCTTGTCTTTGACAGTACCAAAGTGAATGGTTTGTCTTTATCATACTAACCCATCTCACGAAGTTCCGTTAAGTTTTGTGTGATTGAAGTTTTCAAGTTTTGGGTGAGATGTCGATATGAGGAGAATAAGGAGTGATAAGACCCTAAGCTTGGGGATGCACAAGGCACCCCAAGGTAATATTCAAGGAATATCCAAGAAACTAATCTTGGGGTGCCCCGGAAGGCATCCCCTCTTTCGTCTCCAACATTATCGGTAACCTCACTTGAAGCTATGTTTTTATTCGTCACATGATATGAGTTTTACTTGGAGCGCCAATTTATTTTGTTATGATTTGCTTGATGTTATTTAGAATAATTTTTTGCATCTTTTATTTCAATAAAAGTGGCATTGATAGCCTTTGCCATGCTTATCTTGCAAGTATACATGTTGCTGTTTGAAAACAGAAAGTTTATCGATGTTGCAAAAATTCCCTAAAAAATTCAGAATGTGATAAAATGTTGAAACTTTTTGCATAATAAGCTCTGATAAATTTTCTACAGTGTGGTAGAATTTCATAATGTTTGGATTTGAATAAGTATTGATACTCTTGCGTTCTTTACAGACTGTACTCTTTTGGCAGATTACTGTTATGTTTGCATTGTTTGCATATGCTTGCTTGTTTAATGACTATATTTGAGGATAGGCGTATTAAATATGTGGAGGCATTTAGTATGCAATGTTGAATAATAATATTAGTGATTTGATACAGTAGAGAATGATAAGGTTTTTTGCATTGGTTTATACTAACTTATCTCATGAGTTCTTGTTGAGTTTTGTGTGGATGAAGCTTCTAAGATTTAGGTAAATCGTGGTATAAAAGGAATTAAGGAGACACAAAAGCTCAATCTTGGGGATGCCCAAGGCATCCCAACATAATATTTCAAGAAGTCTCAAGTGTCTAAGCTTGGGGATGCCCCGGTAGGCATCCCACCTTTCTTCATCAACAATTATCGGTTACTATCGGTTGAACCTAAGTCTTTGCTTCTTCACATGAGTTTGCTATCCTTGAAAGGTCATTTTATTTTGTTTTGCTTGTTGTTTTAATAAAATACTTAGATCTGAAAGTTTTAAATAAAGTAGTGTCCTGAAATAGTTGCCAGGGAGGCTAGGTAAGCGGCATTCACATCCCGTCAACAAAGCTCTTTTCTGTGTCATTTACTCTTGTTCTTCACTTATATCCTATGAGTAAATTGTTGAATGAATTGAATATCATGAAGTTGAAATTATATCATGCCTAGTGGTAGCTTCACATTGGGTTTAGAAAGTGAAATCTTTTGAGGCTTGACAATCACAATATTGGTCATACAAGCAATTCTCGAATAATTAGTATAAGGAAGAGAACTTTCACATGCAAATACACTATCATGGAAATATTTTGTGATTGTGAGCCCCCATCAAAATATTATATGCCAAAATTGTTGACGTTGGACAAGGAAGACAACGTAATGATTTATGTTTGCTCATATTCACACAGAAGTCATATTGTCATAGATCCTTCAACATGTGGTGTTTGCCCCCCATCTTTGCTAGCCAAAAATTCCGCACCAAGTAGAGATACTACTTGTGAATCCAAAAACCTTTAAACCCAAATCTTATTTTCAAGAGTCCACTATACCTACCTAAGGATTGAATAAGATACTTCAAGTAAGTTGTCATCGGTGCAATAAGGCAATAAAAATTGCTTCTAAAAGTGTGAGATCATTTAGTGTAAGAGAAAATTGAGCGTTGTACGAACTTGTGATGGCAAAGAATAAAAGCGACAGACTGCATAATAAAGGTTGCTATTATAAGGGGCAATATAATGTGACGTTCTTTTGCACTAAGGGGTTGAGCATACAAACAAATAAGCGCATGGCAACCTCTGCTTCCCTCTGCGAAGGGCCTATCCTTTACTTTTATGTATTTACTTAATGCAATGAGTCAAAGTTTTTCTCTCTATTCCTTTTTATTTTCCTCCTTTGGCAAGCATCATGTGGTGAGGAAAGATCTAGGCACATATGTCCAGTTGAATATGGGTAGCATGAGTTATTATTGTTGACATCACCCTTGAGGTGAATACGTTGGGAGGCGAAATCATAAGCCCCTATCTTTCTATGTGTCCGGTTGAAACGTTTTGCTCATGTGTATGCGGTGAGTTTTAACAATCATAGAAGACTATACGATGGTTGAGTATGTGGAGCTCTTACTTAGACTCCGTTGAATAAGTTGAATTGCAATTGCTTGGTGACTAAGAACATAGGTTGTTGGGTTTCAAGAGAATTCATTGTTTGAACCTTAACATGTGAATTGGTTGCCATTATGACATGAGAAGTTTTATGAGAAAGAATTGTTGTTATGATGCTAGGAAAAGTGATTGAAATTATCATTGATCAAACTTATGCACTTTGCTAGCATTCACACTTCATAAATTATTTCTTTTATCATTTACCTACTCGCGGACGAGTAGGAATTAAGTTTGGGGATGCTGATACGTCTCCAACGTATATATAATGTATGAAGTATTCATGCTGTTATTTTATCATTCTTGGATGTTTTACAATCATTTTATAGCAACTTTATATCATTTTTTGGGACTAACCTATTAACCAAGTGCCCAGTGCCAGTTGTTGTTTTTTGCTTATTTTTTACATCGCAGGAAATCAATATCAAACGGAGTCCAAACACCGCGAAACTTGCTAGAGATTTTTTATGGACCAGAACACCCAAGATGGGCCAGAGCAGCACCTGGGGGTGCCCCGAGGGGGGCACAACTCACCAAGGCGCGCCCAGGTGGGTTGTGACCACTTCGGTGGCCTTCCGCACCCCCTCTTTACCCTATAAATTCACAAATATTCCAAAACCCTTCGGGGTTACCCTAGATCAGAAGTTCCGCCGCCGCAAGGCTCTGTAGCCACCAAAAACCAATCTAGACCCGTTTTGGCACCCTGCCGGAGGAGGGAATCATCTCTGGTGGCCATCTTCATCATCCCGGTGGCCACCACGATGAGGAGGGAGTAGTACACCCTCGGGGCTGAGGGTTTGTACCAGTAGCTATGTGTTTAATATATATATATATATATATATATATATATATATATATATATATATATATATATATCTCGTGTTCTTGAGATGTCACGGTCTTGATGTATCGCGGGCTTTGTTAATATAGTAGGATCATATGGTGTTTTCCCCTCTCTATCTTGTTGTGATGAATTGAGTTTTTCCCTTTGAGATTTCATTGTTATCGGATTGAATACTTTTGTGGATTTGAGAACACTTGATATATGTCTTGCAGTTGAATACTCGTGGTGACAATGGGGTATCGTATTGATTCACTTGATATATGTTTTGGCACTCAACTCGCGGATTCCCGAGGTGACATTGGTGTAATCTATGCATAGGGGTTGATGCACGTTCTTGTCTTTGTTTCTCCGATAGAAATCTTGGGTCACTCTTTGAAGTTCTTTGTGTTGGATTGAGTATTATGAATATGAATTTGCTTTGGTGTTATTTTAGTACGAACTCTAGGATAGATCAAACGAAAAGAATAGCTTTGTGTTATTATAGTATGGACTCTTGAATAGATCGAACAGAAAGAATAGCTTTGAGGTGGTTTCGTACCCTACAAACAATTTATTCTTATTTTCTCAGCTAGATAGGAACTTCGGAGTAATTCTTCATCGCACTTTGAGGGATGGTTATATGATCCAACTATGTTAGCATTGTTGAGAGGTTGCACTAGCGAAAGTACGGACCCTAGGCCTCATTTTCAAGCATTGCAATACCGTTTTTGTGCCCGTTTACTATTTGCTACCTTACTGTTTTTATTTATTCAGATTATAAAAATATATTTCTACCATCCATATTAGACTTTTATCGCCATCTCTTCGCCGAACTAGTGCACCTATACAAATTACTATTGTATTGGGTGTGTTGGGGACACAAGAGATTTCTTGTATTTGATTGCAGGGTCGTTTGAGAGAGACCATCTTCATCCTACACCTCTCACGGATTGATAAACCTTAGGTCATCCACTTGACAGAAAATTGCTACTGTCCTACAAAACTCTGTGCTTGGAGGCCCAACACGTGTCTACAAGAATAAAGTTGCATACTAGACATAAGTGTTCATAGTAACCCCAGGGTATTTGATAACGGTTCAGTTGCTAAGATTAGTAACTCGAAACAGGAATTGCAAAATGAACTGAGACTGGTTAAGGGTGAGGTGACGATGTGTGTTGGAAGTGATTCCAAGGTTGATAAGATCAGCATCTCACACTCCCTCTACCTTCGAGATTAGTGTTGGACCAAAATAAATGTTATTTGGTGTTTGCGTTGAGCATGAATATGATTGGATCATGTTTATTGCGATACGGGTATTCATTTAAGTCAGAGAATAATTTTTGTTCTGTTTACATGAATAAAACCTTCTATGGTCATGCACCCAATGTAAATGGTTTATTTAATCTCGATCGTAGTGATACACATATTCATAATATTGATGCCAAAAGATGCAAAGTTGATAATGATAGTGCAACATATTTGTGGCACTGCCGTTTAGGTCATATTGGTGTAAAGCGCATGAAGAAACTCCATAAGGATGGATTTTTGGAATCACTTGATTATGAATCATTTGATATTTACAAACCATGCCTCATGAGAAAGATGACTAAAACTCCGTTCTCCGGAACAATGGAGCGAGCCACTGACTTATTGGAAGTAATACATACCGATGTATGCGGTCCGATGAGTGTTGAGGCTCGTGGCGGGTATCGTTATTTTCTGACCTTCACAGATGATTTGAGCAGATATGGGTATATCTACTTGATGAAACACAAGTCTGAAACATTTGAAAAGTTCAAAGAATTTCAGAGTGAAGTGGAGAATCATCGTAACAAGAAAAGAAAAAGTTTATATGATCCGATCACGGAGGCGAATATTTGAGTTACGAGTTTGGCCTTCATTTAAAACAATGTGGAATAGTTTCACAATTCACGCCAGCTGGAACACCATAGCATAATGGTGTGTCCAAACGTCGTAACCATACTTTATTAGATATGGTGCGATCTATGATGTCTCTTACCGATTTATCACTATCGTTTTGGGGTTATGCATTAGAGACAACTGCATTCACGTTAAATAGGGCACCATCTAAATCCGTTGAGACGACACCGTATGAACTGTGGTTTAGCAAGAAACCTAAGCTATCGTTTCTTAAAGTTTGGGGTTGCGATGCTTATGTGAAAAAGCTTCAGCCTGATAAGCTCGAATCCGAATCGGAGAAGTGCGTCTTCATAGGATACCCAAAAGAAACTGTTGGGTACACCTTCTATCTCAGATCCGAAGGCAGTATCTTTGTTGCTAAGAATGGATCCTTTCTAGAGAAGGAGTTTCTCTCGAAAGAAGTGAGTGGGAGGAAAGTAGAACTTGATGAGGTAATTGTACCTTCTCTCGAATTGGAAAGTAGCTCATCACAGAAAACCGTTCCCGTGATGCCTACGCCAACTAGAGAGGAAGCTAATGATAATGATCATGAAACTTCAGATCAAGTTACTACCAAACCTCGTAGGTCAACCAGAGCACGTTCCGCACCAGAGTGGTACGGTAATCCCGTCCTGGAAGTCATGTTACTAGACCATGACGAACCTACGAACTATGAGGAAGCGATGATGAGCCCAGATTCCGATAAATGGCTTGAGGCCATGAAATCTGAGATAGGATCCATATATAAGAACAAAGTGTGGACTTTGGTGGACTTGCCCGATGATCGGCAAGACATTGAGAATAAATGGATCTTCAAGAGGAAGACGGACGCTGATGGTAGTGTTACTATCTACAAAGCTCGAATTGTCGCAAAAAGTTTTTCGACAAGTTCAAGGTGTTGACTACGATGAGTTTTTCTCACTCGTATCGATGCTTAAGTCTGTTCGAATCATGTTAGAAATTGCCGCATTTATGAAATCTGGCAAATGGATATCAAAACTACATTCCTTAATGGATTTATTAAAGAAGAGTTGTATATGATGCAACCAGAAGGTTTTGTCAATCCTAAAGGTGCTAACAAAATGTGCAAGCTCCAGCAATCCATCTATGGACTGGTGCAAGCATCTTGGAGTTGGAATATACGCTTTGATGAGTTGATCAAAGCATATAGTTTTATACAGCCTTGCGGTGAAGCCTGTATTTACAAGAAAGAGTGGGAGCACTACAGCCTTTCTGATAAGTATATGTGAATGGCATATTGTTGATCGGAAATGATGCAGAATTTGATGGAAAGCATAAAGGAGTGTTTGAAAGGAGTTTTTTCAAAGAAAGACCTCGATGAAGCTGCTTACATATTGGGCATCAAGATCTATAGAGATAGATCAAGACGCTTGATAAGATTTTTCAATGAGTACATACCTTGACAAGATTTTGAAGTAGTTCAAATTGGAACAGTCAAAGAAGGAGTTCTTGCCTGTATTGCAAGGTGTAAAGTTGAGTAAGACTCAAAGCCCGACCACGGCAGAAAATAGAAAGAGAATGAAAGTCATTCCCTATGCCTCAGCCATAGGTTCTATAAAGTATGCTATGCTGTGTACCAGACCTATTGTGTACTTTGCCATGAGTTTGGCAAGGGGGTACGATAGTGATCCAAGAGTGGATCACTGGATAGCGGTCAAAGTTATCCTTAGTTACCTAAGAGGACGAAGGAAATATTTCTCCGGTATGGAGGTAATAAAGAGTTCGTCGTAAAGAGTTACGTCGATGCAAGCTTTTACACCGATCCGGTGACTCCGAGTCTCAATCTAGATACATATTGAAAGTGGGAGAAATTAGCTAGAGTAGCTCCATGCAGAGCATTGTAGACATAGAAAGTTTGCAAAATACATACGGCTCTGAATGTGGCAGACCCGTTGACTAAACTTCTCTCACAAGCAAAACATGATCACACCTTAGTACTCTTTGGGTGTTAATCACATAAGCGATGTGAACTAGATTATTGACTCTAGTAAACCCTTTGGGTGTCATTCACATGGCGATGTGAACTAATCACATAAAGATGTGAACTATTGGTATTAAATCACATGACGATTTGAACTAGATTATTGACTCTAGTGCAAGTGGGAGACTGAAGGAAATATGCCCTAGAGGCAATAATAAAGTTGTTACTTATATTTCCTTATATCATGGAAAATGTTTATTATTCATGCTAGAATTGTATTAACATGAAGCTTGATACATGTGTGGATACATAGACAAAACACAGTGTCCCTAGTAAGCCTCTACTAGACTAGCTCGTTAATCAAAGATGGTTAAGTTTCCTAACCATAGACATGTGTTGTCATTTGATGAACGGGATCATATCATTAGGAGAATGATGTGATGGACATGACCCTTCCGTTAGATTAGCATAATGATCATTAAGTTTTATTGCTATTGCTTTCTTCATGGCATATACATATTCCTTTGACTATGAGATTATGCAACTCCTGGATACCGGAGGAATACCGTGTGTGCTATCAAACGTCACAACGTAACTGGGTGATTATAAAGATGCTCTACAGGTATCTCCGAAGGTGTTTGTTGGGTTGGAATAGATCGAGATTAGGATTTCTTACTCCGAGTATCGGAGAGGTATCTCTGGGCCCTCTCGGTAATGCACATCATAATAAGCCTTGCAAGCAATGTGACTGATGAGTTAGTTGCGGGATGATGTATTACGGAACGAGTAAAGAGACTTGCCGGTAACGAGATTAAACTAGGTACGAAGATACCAACGATCGAATCTCGGGCAAGTAACATACCGATGACAAAGGGAATAATGTATGTCTTCATTACGGTTTGACCGATAAAGATCTTCGTAGAATATGTAGGAACCAATATGAGCATTCATGTTCCGCTGTTGATATTGACCAGAGAGGTGTCTCGGTCATCTCTACATAGTTCTCGAACCCGTAGGGTCCGCACGCTTAAATGTTCTATAACGATTTGTATTATGAGTTATGTGATTTGGTGACCGAATGTTGTTAGGAGTCTCGGATGAGATCACGGACATGACGAGGAGTCTCGAAATGGTCGAGAAGTAAAGATTGATATATTGGATGATAGTATTCGGACACCGGAAGTGTTTCGGAATGTATCAGAGTACCGGGGGGTTATCGGACCCCCCCCCCCGGGGGGGGAGCTATGGGCCATAGGAGGGAGGCAAGCCAGCCCACAAGAGGTGCCCCCCCAAGGGAGGAGTCCGAATTGGACAAGGGGAGGGGGCGGCACCCCCCTTTCCTTCTCCTCCTCTCTCTCCTTCCCCCTTTCCCCTTCCGGTAAAAGGAAAGGGGGGGCGAGTCCTACTAGGAGCCCAAGTGGGACTCATGCCACTTGGGGCGCGCCTAGGGCCGGCCTCCTCCCCTCTCCTCCTTTATAGACGGGGGTGGGGGCGCCTCTAAACACACATCAATTGTTCCAAGCCGTGTGCGGCGCCCCCCTCCACAGTTTTCTCCTCCGGTCATATTCACGTAGTGCTTAGGCGAAACCCTGCGCGGATCACTTCACCATCACTGTCACCACGTCGTCGTCGCTGATGGAACTCTTCCTCGACACTTTGCTGGATCAAGTGTTCGAGGAACGTCATCTAGCTGAACGTGTGCAGAACTCAGAGGTGTCGTACGTTCGGTGCTTGATCAGTTGAATCGAGAAGACGTTCGACTACATCAATTGCATTAAACTAACGCTTCCGCTTTCGGTCTACGAGGGTACGTGGACACACTCTCCCCCTCTCGTTGCTATGCATCTCCTAGATAGATCTTGCGTGAGCATACGAATTTTTTTAAAATTGCATGCTACGTTCCCCAACACTTTACTGAATATTACTTCCATCCAAAATTCGGGGAGGGAATGGCTATTGGTTGTTCTAGAGACGCTAGCGGATATCGAGCACTCTACTTCTAATTACGTTGTCGCGTGCCTGCCACATTTGGACTAAGGTGGTTCATCCTAGGCCCCCGCCTCCTATGGAAGCATCTAGAAGGTTCTTGGTGAGCTACCTTGATTCACTAATAGACATTAAAACTAATTTATCCTCATCTCCTAGCAAGGGTAAAACTATTGTCACATATGATAACTGAGTCCGCCGACCATATTTGATAATGGGCGATGTTGATCCCGAGTGGTGCGCACCTGAAGTTGGTTGGGTCCAGATGAATCCGATGCAGGTGATGGTACAAGAGGCGCGTGTATGGTGTTAAGGGACGACAAGGGTAGCATTGTCTTGTCTTCTTGCAGGGAACTCTACTTGCGCCGTGAAGCCGTGTAAACTGAATTATGCGTTTGCATAGAACGCTTGTTGTTTGCTGTCCAGAGGAGTGACCTGCCAAGCATGGTTGAAATGGGCTCTATTGTTGCAGTCAAGTTAATTCAAACTCAGGAAGTAGATAGATCGGTCTACTCCTCACTCATTAAGGAGATTAGGCACCTCATGTGTCTTCGTGAAAAGTTTAGCTAAGTTTGCTCGTAGATCGGTCTACTCCTCACTCAAAATAAGATCAGCAATAGTTTAGCTAAGTTTGCTCGTAGAGAAGGCAGATCTATGACTTGGGTTGGTTCTGGCCCATTAGATGTAATAGAGCTAGCTACTACTGTTTGTATGAACACTTCGAATTGAGTAATACATTATTTCTCCCCCAAAAAAAAAAATCAAACACCTTCATTGTTATGCTCATTGATCCTCTTCTTCATACCAATCAACCATTTCTTGCCTTCATCATCCAAGATACTAGTCTCTGCAACATGACCCTTAACTCCTCGGTGTCTCTCGCAAGCCTTAACTGGAGGCTGGAACGGAGTCGGGTTCTGCGACATGTTCTTCTTTTCCGCGGCCACGCGGTCGCCGGATCGCCCACGCCCAAGTCCATCACTCATCACCGGCCATCTCCGCGCCGGCCCTCTCCGAGGCTACCTTCTGAAGTGGCGACCGATCAGCCATCACTCTGAAGAACTCGAGTAGTACATCACGTCTTCATTGCCCTGCCCGCAGGCGCAGTGGAGTCAATGGACCCGAGTGATCGATCGCCAGTTACCTCCTGGGATCACAGTAACTTCCGAACAGTGTCGGCCACGGAGCAGTACCATACACCATCCTCCACCTCTGCCATCACCACGAACTGCTTGCAGTAAATGCACGAACAATAGTGCCTGCACCACAGTGCCGCTACCACTGTGCACCTCGTCAGAGTTCGGAGTGATGGCTGATCGACGCCATAGGCTGCGCTGCTGCGCCTCAGCGCCTGCGAGCATGGCCATAAAAATTCCTCTGCGAAGATACCGTATCTGTGACGATTGTCCACGAGGTAAGCAGGAAAATTCCTGTTCCTCTGCAGTACCGCGTGTACTGTTGTACGTACTGTTCTGCTACTGTGTACATGACCATCAGTCCATCGCCGCAGAAGAGAGAGACAAGCGACTTCTGATCGGACGGTCGACAACAATCAACACTGTCTCGAGAAAACGTAACGGTAGTTCTCTTTCTTGAACAGAGGAAACACTGATTGTTACCCGAATTCTCGATTATGTATGTGTCTGATTTTTTTGTGTTGGACGGTCGTGGAGCAGGTGTGGATGGGCGATGGGGGGAGGGAGCAGTCAGCGGAAAGTTTTCATCGCTGACGGGACCTGCGACCGCGACGTGGATCGGGCAGGACACGGCGGCATGGCACAGTCTTACTGCACAGTTACAGCTCAGTCCTTTGTTCAGACGCAACCGCTGTACCTCTCATCGCAGTGGGTCATGGCGGAACAGCTCGGCCCAAGCTACAACGATGCGATGATTCTTGTCCTGAACGAACGCAGCCCCTTGATCGTGGGCCGTAAATGGTGGATAAGTCGACCTTGACCCGTATCAAAGATTTCTTTAGCATCCCTAAAGAAAATCAAGATTTCTTTAGCCCGAAGCAATCATTGCTCGCTAGTCCGGTAGCTGGACTCCCCGGAGCAGAAATAGTCTAGCTAGGCTCTAATCTATGCATGGTGTTTATATCTTGGTTATATAAGTTTGGCAGATATGCAGGGATTGACAAGATCGTTTTTCACAGCTGATGCACCCTATGGTAGGGGGAGGGGCATGGGCGACGATCATGTGTTACGCCGATGCATGCATCTTGGACCTATGGTAAGGGCCCGTCAACTTCGTAGTCTCGACGAAAATCTTGAGCGACATGATCCGGGTCGGCGACCATCTAGTCAAGATTCGGGGGCCTTGGTGTCCTCTCCATCAAAATCCAAGCAATCGGAGCAGCGCGTTCGCTGGAGCGTGCGTGACGACTCTCGGGTACAGCACGGGTCGACGCGTGACGGGAGGAGGGACGACTATTCCTCCCGAACCCGTGTCCCAGCCGGAGCCACGCAACGCAGCGCCCGATCCGAGACGGGCAGGAGTGGGTGGAATGGGACGCAACGGACAAATCGTACGGTGCACCGCCGATGACTGTCAACGGAACAACGACCCCCGCTGACGAAACGGGACCACCGTCTCCTTAATGCTTTGACTCGCGCGCCGCACCGGTTCGCCAGCAGTCTACATTACCTTCTCTTCCGGCGGACCTGCACCTAGCTCATGATGCCCGCCAAACACTTGGGTTTGGTCGTGGGAAACGACTACTCTAGAGTAGTAGCACTAGTGGTGTGGACACGGGACGGGACACACGGGACCGGTCCAAGTTGGCGTGAGGGCGCACGCGAGCAGGTATGTCGCGCCATGCCGATCCATGGAGGCTGCTGGGGCCAGCGGACGTACGCACCTTCTTTACTGTACTGATGTACCCTACAGAGCGAGTACTGTACGTAAGCGCCAGCTAGCAAGCCAGTGCCATCTCCATCAACACAAACTCCCCGGAGAGCGAAAGCCCCGAAATTTAACTAGTACGATAACCTAACATAAACTCAACAAATCAACTACCAGACGACAAGGCTCTAACATGATTACGCTTAGCTTTGTCCTTGTTGCAAAGAAAAACAAATCAACTCTTATAATGGAATGGGATATTAATATTGCTCTACTTGATCCAATTTAAACCCTTTTCTTGACTTAATTTTCTCTCTCAATGTTTTCCAAGACTATCTAACACCCTTCCTGTTTTGGAAAGACAAAATATAGATACAAAAGGTTCTTATTTCATTCGCAAAAAAAAGAGTTCCATTGTTTTCTAAAAAAAATCATATTCTCCCTCCGATACATAATACGTGGTTCGAACGTTTTGAACTAAAACTACGGCACTTATTATGGATCGATGGGAGTATGTAAAATTACAGATGAAGAATACGCCTACATGACACCATGATCTGTAAAAAAAATGTTTCAAAAATTGCGCATCTTTACGCCTCAATCTATATAATATATATATTTTCCAAAATTCTCATAAGCTGTATTTGTGTTAAAACTTGGTATGGTGCTATAGTGTAGTTCTTTTTTTTTGCGGATACTGTAGCATAGATATAGACCATGGAAAAGAGTATGAGAGAAAATATTGAGACAAGTGGTGAAGGTCCGCACGCAAGTGGTGAACAAACGGACCGTAAGTGAGGCGATGCATCTCCATCGTTGGGCGAATGACATCTCGGGAGAGTTGTGTTCAGATGGGCTGTTGCATATCATCAACCTCTGGGACATAATGATCAATTTGGTGCTGGATCCGGTGCACAATGATACCCCCCTTTGGAGATGGAATAATGCAGGCACATATACCTCAAAGTCGACATATGACATGCTATGGCACGATAGTGTTCGATGTGCGTCGGCCGCTGCAATCTGGAAATGCTGGGCGCCCCTATCCTGTAAGATTTTTATGTGGCTCGCGATGCAATATCGGCTCTGGACAGTGGACAGACGGTTACGACACGGACTGCAATATCACACCTCTGCTTGTTACATCTGCGCCCAAGAGGAAGACTCGGTTGATCACTTACTACTTCACTGCGTCTTCGTGAGACAAGTCTGGCACAGCTGCTTCCTGAAAGCGAGAATTAGTGACACACTGGGGCCGACGGTGAACGACAAGATTGAAGATTGGTGGCTAGAAGCTCGTGCGCGCATCCCGAAGGTAAACAGGAGAGGTTTCGACTCGGTTGTTATGCTCATTTGCTGGCATCTTTGGAAGCATCGCAACGGTTTGGTATTCGGACCATCAAGGACTAGCTTGACTGTGGGTGCATTCACAAGCCAGGTCTTTGACGAACTTAGATCTTGGATGAGTGCGGGAGCGAATGGAGTCAACATATTTTGTGAGTAGTAGGGTATGGCTTTAGGAGTGGAGCTTGCTAGGCGGGTTGGCTCTAGGGTGTGTAACTAAGGCCTGGCTGTAATAACTCTCTTGTAAATACATTCTGCCTTCTATAAAACTAAGGTACGCGATTGCGTACTTAAAAAATATATTGAGACAAGTCAATAATTAGGGGTACAACATACATATGAGATGTTCACAATCTAAAGAGAAACAAGAATAAGAGGTGACTTGATTCGGTTGTAGCGACACAATGGTTAGCTTTCTTACACAAACCTGTGTTGTGCAGCCACAGAAATGGAACGAAAACAAAGAGGTACGGTACAAGTGCAGGCAGTACGTACGTAGCATTACGTGTACTATACTGTAGTACTTACCAGCTAGCTGTTGGTCGTCGTTAAGAAGCATTTAACTGCAGCTTAATTAAGGCAATCGCGATGAGGAACTAGACCAAACTAGGGTAGGTAGACGGACGGGTCCTGGACGTCCGTCCAGCAGCTCCCGCCGTTCCAGTAATCGGCCGGCGACGCGTCGCCGAGCTCGAAGATCCCCGCGTCCAGGGACATGAACGGCGCCATGTCGGCGACGGTGGAGGTGCAGGTGGGCTCCTCTGGCTCCTGCGCCGGCTCCTGCCCAGGGAGCAGCAGTGACCCGATCGCCTCCTCCATCTTCGGCTCCGCCGAGAAGCTGAACACCGGGAGAGGCGGCGGAGGAGGCGGCGCGAAGAGGGACGCGAGCGCGGCGGCCTGGTCGGCGAATATCGGCGCCGGAGGTGGCACGTCTGCCGCGAAGGGGTAGTTCGTCATGCGGCTGGCGAAGGAGACGGCGTTGGCGTTGGAGTTGGACGACGGCGTGGCCGGAGGGGGGTCGGTCGTCGTCGTCGGTGTATCCTCCCCGTTGGCCGTGGGGCTCGCGCTGCCGCTGCCGCTGTTGGAGCGGGAGGAGGACGACGAAGACGCGCGCCGCTGGCTCTTGGCGTCCGTGGCCGCGGGCGTCGACGGTGCCGACGCCGACGACGAGCTGCGCTTGGCCTTGCGGCAGCCGCCGCCGACGGGGACGTTGCGGAGGACGCCGCCCTTGGTCCAGTACCGGCGGCAGCTCTTGCAGAAGTGGCGCGGCTGCGACAAGTTGTAGTTGTTGTAGTAGCAGAACTTGGTGTTGGTGGACTCGCACCGCGGGCACTTGACGGCCGCCTCCGGCTGCGCGGACGCCGCCTGCGAGAACACGCCGCACCGGGACGCCGGGCCCTGCACGCGCCGGATGTCTGCCGCGGCCGCGCCGCCGAACAGCCGCCCGGCGAGGCCCGGGATGGACTGGAAGTCTTGCATGGGCTGGTGTGGAGTTCAGAACATTCTACTATAAGAGAGCGTGCGCTGCTATGCGCTTGTTATCAGTGGCTTTGTGGGCGTGCTTGTCGACGAGCTAGGAGCGGCAAGAGCTCCACCCAATGAGCTTGGCCTCTGCATCACACAAGGATAGCGGGTAAATATCTGCAAACCGATGGATCGTTGCTGCCCGTGAAATTACGCAAGTGCCCTTGGCTCCTAAATGTTGACCAAAATACCCTTGCACAAAAAATGCTCCATGCCATGCATGTACTCGTACGTACTAGCGTGTATAGAGACCTCATGGGTGTTGGCCCATGCATCTATCGAACGAGACGCTTCACTATGTGCGCTCGTGTCATCATTTCTTTGGTTTTCAGCTATGTTTTCTCCGGTATGGTTATTATGTAAAGCAAAAGGGTTGTTAATTTCCTTCTTCTAATAGAACTGCGCGGTCCTCTTGTTGTCGCGACATTACTCGAAAAGTTAAGCAGCATGTGCCCGAGTCTTCCCTTCAAAATTTATTGATTTATTTAATCAGGTATTTCTTGGTTGTGTGCGGAATATTCAATTCTAATTTATAAACGGCAAAGCTAAAATCCTGCCGACTGTTGGTTTGCAACAGATCCGAACGACGCGATCGCCCTTGGATGCGCATCTAGCGCCCGCTGCTACGCACGTCGCTGGCGGCAGTTTCCTTTTTTCTTCGGCCGTTTCCTTTTTTTTCGGCAACTAATTAGTGTGCGCATTTAATTATTTTCCTTTTTCTATTCAATTTCTCAGTTTCCTTTTTCCCAGCCGTTTCCTTTTTTCCGACCACTAATTTCTCAGTCCATGCATATGTTTCCTTTTTTTTCAATTCAATTTCTCAAAAAAAGTTAAGCAGCATGTGCCCGAGTCTTCACTTCAAAATTTATTGATTTATTTAATCAGGTATTTCTTGGTTGTGTGCGGAATATTCAATTCTAATTTATAAACGGCAAAGCTAAAATCCTGCCGACTGTTGGTCTTTTTTCTTCGGCCGTTTCCTTTTTTTTCGGCAACTAATTAGTGTGCGCATTTAATTATTTTCCTTTTTCTATTCAATTTCTCAGTTTCCTT
>NC_057811.1:399804667-399812117 GCF_018294505.1 Triticum aestivum
CATATGTTTCCTTTTTTTCAATTCAATTTCTCAAAAAAAGTTAAGCAGCATGTGCCCGAGTCTTCACTTCAAAATTTATTGATTTATTTAATCAGGTATTTCTTGGTTGTCTGCGGAATATTCAATTCTAATTTATAAACGGCAAAGCTAAAATCCTGCCGACTGTTGGTCTTTTTTCTTCGGCCGTTTCCTTTTTTTTCGGCAACTAATTAGTGTGCGCACTTAATTATTTTCCTTTTTCTATTCAATTTCTAAGTTTCCTTTTTCCCAGCCGTTTCCTTTTTTCCGACCACTAATTTCTCAGTCCATGCATATGTTTCCTTTTTTTTCAATTCAATTTCTCAAAAAAAGTTAAGAAGCCGGGATTCGAACCTTCCACCTATAGCTAAATTCACAACTCAATAACCACCTTGGCTATCTTGATTTTTTAATTAAATTTCGTTTGATTTCTCTTTTGTACCTTTTGATCTCCGGCCAGAAAAGCAAAAAGGATCTCACGTGTGTGAATGGTGCAGAATATTCAAACCTGAATTTCTAGCCAACTATGTAGCTTATGTGTACATTTTGTATGAATACTATCCTTCTTAATGCAAGAAAAACTAAAAAATATTACTAGCATCGAGTAGCTAATTTCCAAACCATGTCGTTGGGGGGAGGGGGGAGCACTGGAAATTGTTGAAAGGAAAACCCTGGTAGTTTACACACAAGGGAGCTGACAACCTGTGTACAAACGCCTTGGTAACTTTTGACCCAGAAATGGAGGGGGGTTGTTGAAAAAATTGCACCGATAACTTCTGTGTGACAACATGATTATTTGTGCACACGAAGCTGATAACTTACGTACAAAAACCGTGATAATTTCCGATTCAAAGGGGAAAAAGTTGTTGAAAACATACCCCGGTAATTTTGTATAAATAACATGCTAATATACACATCGCCGACCTGATAACTTGTGTAGAAACACCGCGAGAACCTTTACCCGAGAGAAAAGTTTGTTGAAAAATACCCTGCACAGTAATACACACATAACGGGGCTGGTAACTACCCACACACAAACACTGAGGTACCTTTTTGACCCAAGAAAAATGTTGTTGAAAAACATACCTCGATAACTTCCATGCAAATAACATCATAACGTACGCACATCAGAGCTGATAACTTACTCAGTCAAAAGTGTGATAATTTTTCGACCTGGAAGGAAGGTGTTGACTTACATATAAGATGCTAACTTACGTACAATTAACCTGATAATTTACATATAAACACATTGATAACTTTTCGCCTTGGGCGAAAAGTTCTAGAAATATGCCCTGATAACCCAGTGCAAATAGCATGGTAATTTATGCACCAGACACCCGATAACTTACATACAACACATTGATAACTTTTTACCCATGTGAAAACGTTACTGAAACATGTCCCCGTAACTTTTTTTTGTCAAAACATACCCCAGTGTGAAGTTACCACTCCCCCATGCTAAAGGTATCTTGCTTCTCATGGTATAGTCATTAACCTTCTCATATTATAGTTATCAGGCTTATCATAGTATAGTTATCATGTTGCTCAAGTCATAGTTATCACGCTGGTCATGCCAAAGTTACCAAGAAAAAGAATTTATTATCCCTGATATGACAGAAAAAAAGAAAGGTTCAAATAACCTTGTTTATATACAATGGACAACAACTAAAGGTGGCTTAGTTGGTTATTGGGCTCAAAGTCGAACGAATAGACTTGGGTTCAAGTCCCCTTTCTAGCACTTTTATTTTTCTTTTCATATTGTGTAGCCAAAAACCAGAAAAACCACTAGCAATTTACTATTGGCGTATACGGATATGTTGCTTAATGTCCGGTCGACTAGACGTTAGCACAGTCCATTTATAAAACCTTTCAAATTCCCATCATAAATTGTGTGTTTTTTTGTAATAAATCATGCTCTTCATCTTCCTCCTATGCTTCTTCTTCCCACTGATTGCCTAACGTCCTCATAGGGGCCTTTGCTTGAGGGGTGCAAGGGAGGAGTCGTAGTCAATGAAGAGCGGATACATCATAATTGGTGACCAGATATGTCATCTTGTTTATGAAGCTTAGGGTTTTCGATGCATGCAAGAGGGGATGAGTGCAGTTAGGATGGTTTTTTTCCTGCGAATGAGTTAGGATGGTTGATAAGCTAGTAATCTACTGCCAGAGCCCAGAGGGAACTAGATAAAAGATTCGTTGAAGAGAAGCCAAGGACAGTGTCAAGGTGCTACGGTTATAAGAGGTTGGCCAGGGTAGACGTGACGAAAACATCTCCAGAGGTGAATATCGTGGCAGTAGCAACAACAGTGAATAAGGCGATTGTGCATGCAAGAGAGGATCTATAGACTCGATAAGAGATAAAGAAAAATGAATAGTATCACTGACTATATTTCAAATTTGACCAGGAATCCATGCATTGCACCAAACCCTTTCTTTTGACGGGTGACATTTGACACATATTTCTACTAACGTGAAGCGTTTCACCCTTTGCAGTACCCTTATCCTTAATAGTGTATACAACTATGCATCGGGTGCTAACAAACTCGTAACAACCTTCGCTGAATGCGACCTTCGAGACCTTCTAGATAACACGGCGTGACGATTCAAACTATTGTATTAACATTTTATGTTTTTCGAATTGAGGAGTCATTGGTATTAACATGTTTTGTGTAACGAGCTCATTACAGACATTTGAGGGAAAGGCCATGGGAGTGTGGAGCTACTTGTTACGACGTGTTGCCCAAAACAGGCAGGGCAAGTGGGCACACCGTGAACGAACCAACTCCTCATGATTTTTTGCACGACTTTGGCTTTCATTCAAGGTGGCTATATAGAACCGCCCACCTAGGCTTCCATTTCGGAATGTTAGCTGTCACGATATCATGGCAGACATTCCTAACTAACCAATCCGATCCGGCGAGAAGGGTTATTGCACAAGCCACACAGTACACTGCATTTTCTCAATTTGCTCAGAGTGCACGGCATTTCATAATTTGCACATAGTTTGACAGTATAATTTAAAAAGAGTGTACTGCACACGGCGTGCCTAATCAAACTTGCTCACAAAATATGCACAGGGTTTTATCCGAGGGCAGGCAGAGGGTACGTACGTACGTAGCGCCAGGAGAGTAGTCCATGGCACATTAATTGGGCGGGCAGCGGACGTACGTACGCGATCGAGCCGCGGTCGGCGTCACGAGGACCACGGCGCGATCACATCACGCCCGCGAGACCTGCCCCGTCCGGCCACGTCTCACGTCTGCGGCGCCGCGGTGCGGCTAGCGTATGCAGCCGACCCGACCCGACCCGACCTGGTGCCACCGCGCCGATCGCTAGCTACGACGACGCGGGCGGCAGGCTATCTAGCGCTAGCCAGTAATGGCGATCGGCGACGGGTTGGGTAGGTTGTTGCGTCCGGCCGGCAACGTCGTGCTCGCTCGTTCGCTCTTATGTCTCCGGTGCTAATCTTGATTCTTGCCTGGATCAGTACGTACGTAGACTCGTGGTTACGTCGAGTCAGACCGGAGTCTTTTGCTGAGATCAAGATGGGCTTGGTCTACGCGACGACGACGCTGGTGATCAAGGGACGACGTGGCCGGCCCCGGGAGAGGAAAAGGAACGATGGATGGTAGTATGGCCGGGGACTGGGCAGAGTCGCCGAGAACACTTGTGGGGCGTTTGTTTTGCGTCCATCCGCACACGTCCGCCTGTCGCGTCGGCGTCGGGCTCGCTCGAAGGCGCGGTCGCTTTCCCCCGCCTGCCCCGCCGTGTCCTACCAGCGTCTCATCCGTGCGAGCTATTTAGCACGTACGTACTCGTAGTACGTCCGTTTATGCGTGTTTCCCGGGGTATGAGACGTACGCACGACGTTGTCCGGAACGCAGGGCACGTACATGTATATACACTAGTAGAAAAAGAGGCTTCCATACGCCTCCATTAGTCCCCAAAACAATCGAACCGCGACAAAAGGGGCCTTTAGTCACGGTTCGGGAGGAGACCCGCGACCAACTATCTGGCCCAGCGCGCTCGGTCGACAGCTGGCGGACGGGAGGGGCTTTAGTCCCGGTTGGCCTGGCCAACCGGAACTAAAGGTCCCCGCCCATCCCTATATATAGGACTCAGCTCACTTCACTTCACTCAGCTCACTTCACAATTTTCAGAAGGGGGTGGTGGGTTTGCTTTTGGTTCCTCCTATGCACACAAGGTGTTCGATGAAATGCCCGAGAGCCTGAAACAAACATGATATGAAGTGTCCGAGCCACACTTGAGCTTTCTCATTTATTTTTCCTCCGCGATCGCGGTTAGCAACTTGAACCTTTCATGTGTCATTGATAAAATATGCATGTGTGTAGTTTATTGTTTAATTTGTATTATTCCTAGCTAGTTAGTTTAACAAATGCATGATGGTTAATTATATACTTTATATAATAATAATGCACATGAATCGGCAATGGATGTACGGTACCCGACTCTCCGGCGAGTTCACTACGGGTTTGAAAGATTTCCTCGTAGTGGCAAATGCGAACAAGCAGCAAGGTTTTATTATCTGTCCATGTGCTGTCTGTAAGAATCAGAAGGGTTACTCCTCCTCAAGAGACGTTCACATGCACCTGCTTCGGCACGGTTTCATGCCAAGCTATAATTGTTGGACCAAGCATGGAGAAAGAGGGGTTAGAATGGAAGAAGATGAAGAAGGGGATGATATCGATGACAACTATCATGATCATTTCGGTGATACTTTCATGGAGGATGATGCTGAAGGTGGGGAAGGGTTAGGTGAAGGTGAAGAAGAGGCACATGATGAGCCCGCTGATGATCTTGGTCGGACCATTGCTGATGCACGGAGACGCTGCGAAACTGACAAGGATAGGGAGAATTTGGATCGCATGTTAGAGGATCACAAAAAGTCGTTGTATCCAGGATGCGATAATAGTCTGAAAAAGCTGGGCTGCACACTGGATTTGCTAAAATGGAAGGCACAGGAAGGTGTAGGTGACTCATCATTTCAAAATTTGCTGAAAATGTTGAAGAATATGTTTCCGAAGAATAACGAGTTGCCCGCCAGTACGTACGAAGCAAAGAAGGTTGTCTGCCCTCTAGGTTTAGAGGTTCTGAAGATACATGCATGCATTAACGACTGCATCCTCTACCGCGGTGAATACGAGAATTTGAATGAATGCCCTGTATGCACTGCATTGCGTTATAAGATCAGAGGCGATGACCCTGGTGACGATGTTGAGGGCGAGAAACCCAGGAAGAGGGTTCCCGCCAAGGTGATGTGGTATGCTCCTATAATACCACGGTTGAAACGTCTGTTCATGAACAAAAAGCATGCCAAGTCGTTGCGATGGCACAAAGAGGACCGTAAGTCCGACGGGGAGTTGAGACACCCCGCTGATGGAACGCAATGGAGAAAGATCGACAGAGTGTTCAAAGATTTTGCAGCTGACGCAAGGAACATAAGATTTGGTCTAAGTACTGATGGCATGAATCCTTTTGGCGAGCAGAGCTCCAGCCATAGCACCTGGCCCGTGACTCTATGCATCTACAACCTTCCTCCTTGGTTGTGCGTGAAGCGGAAGTTCATTATGATGCCAGTGCTCATCCAAGGTCCAAAGCAACCCGGGAACGACATCGATGTGTACCTAAGGCCATTAGTTGATGAACTTTTACAGTTGTGGGCCAGACCTGGTGTACGTGTCTGGGATGAGCACAAAGGAGAGGAATTTGACCTACGAGCGTTGCTTTTTGTAACCATCAACGATTGGCCTGCTCTCAGTAACCTTTCGGGACAGACAAATAAGGGATACAATGCATGCACGCACTGCTTACATGAGACTGAAAGTGTACGTTTGGTTAATTGTAAGAAGAACGTGTACCTGGGTCATCGTCGATTTCTTCCCTGAAATCATAACGTAAGAAAGAAAGGCAAACATTTCAACGACAAGGCAGATCACCGGCCGAAGCCTGCGGAACGTACTGGTGCTGAGATATTTGATATGGTCAAGGATTTGAAAGTCATCTTTGGAAAGGGTCCTGGCGGACAATCAGTTCCGCGGGGAGTTGACGGGCACGCACCCATGTGGAAGAAGAAATCTATATTTTGGGAGCTAGAATATTGGAAAGTCCTAGATGTCCGCTCTGTCTTTGGAAAGGGTCCTGGCGGACAATCAGTTCCGCGGGGAGTTGACGGGCACGCACCCATGTGGAAGAAGAAATCTATATTTTGGGAGCTAGAATATTGGAAAGTCCTAGATGTCCGCTCTGCAATCGACGTGATGCATGTTACGAAGAATATTTGCGTGAACCTGCTAAGCTTCTTGGGCGTGTATGGGAAGACAAATGATACAAAGGAAGCACGGCAGGACCAGCAACTTTTGAAAGACCCAGATGACCGGCATCCGGAATGTTTTCAAGGTCGTGCCAGCTACGCTCTTACCAAAGAAGAGAAGGTCATTTTTTTTGAATGCCTGAGCAGTATGAAGGTCCCGTCTGGCAACCCGGGGAAGCCTGAATCCTGGATTAGAAAGGCCCACATGGAGACTTTCGGCAGTTGGTTGCGAAAACATTTAATGAATGACAATGATGTTGGAGATCAGCTGTACATGTTGGCCAAGAAACCATCTTCGACTATAACGATTTTCCAAGGGTACGAGATAAATGGGAATACATTTTACACCATCGCCCAAGATAAAAAGAGCACCAACCAAAACAGTGGTGTCCGCTTTGATGCAGCAACCGAGAATGGGCGAAAGGTCACATATTATGGTTACATAGAGGAGATATGGGAACTTGACTATGGACCCTCCTTTAAGGTCCCTTTGTTTCAGTGCAAATGGTTCAAGCTAACAGGAGGTGGGGTAAAGGTGGACGAGCAATACGGAATGACAATGGTGGATTTCAACAATCTTGGTTACCTTGACGAACCATTCGTCCTTGCCAAAGATGTCGCTCAGGTTTTTTATTTGAAGGACATGAGTAGCAAACCGAGGAAACGGAAAGATAAGAAAACGATCAGTACATCATGCGATGATCCAAAGCGCCACATTGTTCTTTCAGGGAAAAGAACATCGTGGGAGTGGAGGACAAGACAGACATGTCAGAAGATTATAATATGTTTGGTGAAATTCCGCCCTTCAAAGTGAACACTGACCCAAGCATTAAGTTAAATGATGAGGATGCTCCATGGATACGGCACAATCGTAAGCAAGCAGGGACACAAGGGAAGAATTGATGTGTAATAATTTATTGTACCAAACTTTGTATTTGGTCGATGAACTGAATGATGTATCAAACCTTTTGTCAAACCTTCAAGGGATTTTAAAATGAATTAGTTTTATTTTTCTGATTTTTTTGATATATAATTGTATTTTTAAGATTTTAAAATGAATTAGTTTTATTTTTCTGATTTTTTTGATATATTATTTGTATT
>NC_057811.1:399812127-399812807 GCF_018294505.1 Triticum aestivum
ATAAAATTGATTCAACTAAAATTATCGAAGTATTTTCTGTTCAAAATCATTGAAAGCTAAAAGAATTTTCATAAAGAACTTTTTTTGTTAGAAACTTTAATAGCAAAAATAATTATCATAAAGTAAAATAAATAAGTAATTAGAAACAAAATAAAATAAAATAAATAAGTTTTTTGTTGTAAGTAGAAACAAAACAAAATAAATAAAGCAAAAAAGAAAATAAAAAACAGGCAAAAAATAAAAAATATGCCACCTACTGGGCCACCACGGCCTGAATACGACTAGAAACCCATCGATGGGCCAGGATTCAGGCCCGCAGAAGGCCCAGTAGGCCCATCAGGCATAGCAGTGACAATTAGGCCCGTAAGCCTGCAATGGAGAGGAGCTCAAGAGGGGAGCGACAATGGGGCTTATAAACCACTGCGCGCCCCTCTCAACTAGCGAGGTGGGACTAAACTAGCGAGGGGAGCGGCAGTGGTAGCAGCACAATGCCTTTAGTCCCGGTTGGGGACGCGGACCGCGACTAAAGGGTACCCTTTAGTCGCGGTTGTTGTCCCCAACCGCGACTAAAGGGTCTTTCTGCGCGGGAACGAAAGCGGCGCCAAAACCCTTTAGTCCCGGTTGGGGAGGCGGACCGCGACTAAAGGTACCCTTTAGTCGCGGTTTCCACACCAACCGCG
>NC_057811.1:399813605-399819157 GCF_018294505.1 Triticum aestivum
AAGAAAGAGGAAGAAGAAAGGAAGAAGAAGAAAAAAAGAAGAAAAAGGAAGAAGAAAGAAACCAAATGAAAACCAAAAAGAAAAACAAAGAAAACAAAACAAAATACTTGGCAGTGCTCAATAATCTTATTTTTTAATTCCTCCTCCTCTATGTCCCCTTAATCTTATTTTTTAATTCCTTTAAAGCTAAAAGAATTTTTACTACATGCAGGAGTGACATATGGTGGACGATAGAGCTGAGCCGCTTAGGGATCCGGAGGCTGAACGTTATTTAATGGGCATCATCAACAACGAGATTCCTTATGTGCCGGGCTCAGAATATGAGCAACAAGAGGATGTAGTCTCTTCTTTTCTGAACCTTGACGGTGGAACAGAGATTGTCGATGATCAAGAAGGTGAAGGAACGGACATTGTCGACGGAGGTCAACCGTCAACAAACGATGATCTCGAATTGCAAGTAGCAACCACCTCCGGCGAGGTATATATATACATTGAGCCTCTCGTGATACAAACTTACTGAAATGTGAATACATAGTATTAACGCGCGCGACTCTCTTTCTTTTTTTAGCCCTCCGGATCGAGTACGACAAAGCGTGGCAAATCCAAGGCGATGAAAACAGGAGAAACATATGCCATTGAGTTTGTCAGTGAAACCGGCAAGCCCCTACAGCACACCTCAAAGTTTATCAACCAATGCGGAGTCGTTGTTAGAGACAACGTCCCGATCACCGTCCAGGAATGGAAGGAGCCAAAGAAGGCACGTCTTGGTTTCAGTTTTGTCGACAAGAGAACGAAAAAGGATTGCTGGAGAAAGCTTACGGAACATTTCATTCTACCTCCGGAATACAACAAAGTCGATGAATTCGGTAACGAGGTTCCGGGTGGACGTCAGAGGAGGAGGCTAGTTAAAGAGTTCGCTCTTCAGAAGATGGGCGAAGCATTCCGGAACTTCAAGAAAAATTTAACCCGTGACTATGTCAACAAGGGCAAGACTCCGGATTTCAATGGACAACATGAGAAACTGAAAGATGATTGGCTAGAATTTGTGAGGCAAAAGCAATCGGAGCATTTCAAGGAAATATCGAAAAAATAAGGATAATGCGAGTAAGAAAAAGTTCCATCATATTATGGGGCCAGGAGGATACCGCCTTTCGGAGCCTAGGTGGCAGAAGATGGAGGAGGACCTGAGGGTGCGAGGAATCCCTCTAGGTACAGAGGGATGGGACCCAAGGGCCAAAAGCTGGTGGTACGGGCATGGGGGATCGCTAGACCCGGAGACAGGGGTGTGTGTTCACCGGCAGAGACAGTTTGCTCCCACCCAAGCCCTTATTGACGCAATGACCCAAGCTCAAGAGGGCTTGATCAAGTTCAACAGAGAGAAAGACGCACTGACAACAGCCCTCGGGAATGATGAACACGGAGGACGTGTACGAGGCAAAGGCAAAGTTCCGTGGAAAGTAGGGTTTTCCCAGGACAATGACCCGTACTGTTACAGAAGCCGTAAGAGAAAGACGGACCAGGATGCAGATCTTATGACGAAGTTTGCATCGGAACTCCATGAGTTGAAGCAGACCGTGCATGAACTAGTGAAAGAAAAATCGGCTGCAGGGCCGCATGAAGATCATGAAGCGGATCGCGGAAGCCAGCAGCGGAGAAGCAGCGTGGCTTCCACGGATGCCCCGCCTGGTGCTAGTGCACCGATGATCGAGATTCGTGCACCGGAGCCTCACTACCCCGTGGATGATGTAAAGGAGATGAAAGAATGTGATCTGCATTATCCCGTGGGGAACGTTTCCACGAAGGTAGCTAGCGGCAGTGCTTTACCCTGTACACCTGGAGCACTCCACCACAACAACCCCATTGCATATGGCTATGCTCGTGTCACGGTGGAAGACATAGTCCAAGGGTTTGAGGACCTGGAGATTGACAAACCTACACCCGAAGGGGAGAGAAGACTTGGAGATGTCAAGCGCCAGTTCATTCTATGGAAAAAGAAGTACATAGTGTTTCCAGGCGAGGCGCCAAGGCTAGCAAGTCCACCCCCCTCCGATGGTGGTGGTGGTGGTGGCGGTGGTGGCGGTGGTGGCGGTGGTGGTGGTCGTGGTGGTTCACCTACACCTCCTTCACGCCATTCGACGCCGTCCCCCGATCCACAACCTCCGGCGGGTACGACGCCCCCCAATCCACCTCCGGCGAAGAAGCAGAAGCAGGCGGACAGCAAGGAAACCCGCTCCTGGACTATTAACCCGGACCCTTATGTACCTAAGACCACAAGGGTACCGGAGCCATCACTGAAGCCTCTCCTCCCAAGGCCTGGGGAACTTAGTGAAGCTGAAACCAAATTGGCCGCGTCTGCTGATTATGAGAAATGGAAGGCGGATATGAAGGCGAAAAAAGAGCCTGAGCCCAAGCAAGTATTCACTGAGAAGCAAAAGAAGTGGGCTAAGGATTTTTTGACGACACCGTCCCAAGCCGAGCTGAATATGCCTGACGACTATGGACATGAACTTCGTAGGCAAGAAAAAATATTGAAGGAGGAGAAAGAAGAAAGTAAAAAAAGCGGGAAACAAGTTGACCAGCTCGGGATGCAGAAGAAACAATCGATCCCCCTGCTCATAGTGAAAGCCGGTCCGGAAGAGGACTCCGAGATCATAGCAGCTGCGGCAGCACTTGGATTGACTGTAGCGAGTGCCATGAAACAAGCGTCCGAGATGGGTTTGACTCTTCGTGCCTTCTTAGGCCTTGAGGATGCGCCAGTATGTGAGATAGCATTACAATATGTGCGGAATGGGCCTCTCGTCGAGCCTGCGCGGGAAAAGAGTCTACCACCACAAATGCGAAATCTGCTACGTTGGTACAAGCAATTCATAACATGGGCCGACAAAGAATATGTTTATGCGGATGTTACAGATGAGCATCACACCAAACGGTACTCTATAGAAGTTCATATGAGTGAATTGTTCCAGCTGTTCAATCTGCGCGACCTCGACAAATCTATGCTGAGTTGCTACGTTCTGTAAGTGATTTATTTCTACCTCATCTCGTTCTTCATTTCCTGCACTATATATATATATATATATTGTCCTAACTATATTGTTGCGTACGCTATTATGCAGATTGAAGATTTGGGAATGCAAAATAAGAAACATCCATGATGTTGGGTTCATTGACCCACATATCGTTAATGGACATGTGTTACAACATCACCCCGAAGACGTGGAGAAAGACTTGTACAAGTTTCTTAGAAAGCATCAACTCAAAAGTCATATTCTATTTCCTTACCATTTTGGGTGAGTGTTTCTCTCTTGTGCCCATTCTCTTTTGTTTACTCGATGCATGGTATGTCTAATCGATGAGTTATGCATGACTGTGCATGTAACGTGTCCGCAGGTTCCACTGGATTCTGCTAAATATTGAACTTCATACCTCCAGAGTTCTAATCATGGACTCTATGGATTCGGATCCAAAGCGTTGGGCCGACATGAGAAAAATGCTGCAAAAGTAATTATTTTCAATCATTTGAGCTCTATATCGATCGGTCTCTTTTGTTCATTTCCTAATATCAAGTAACTAATAACTCCCTTGTTCATTTAATTTTCTTTGCCCTGTAGGGTTTGGAGACGGTTCTCAGAAGAAATTGTCGGTGAATTCAAACATGAGCTAGATTTCAGAAGGTTAGTTAATGTGGATAAGCAGCCACCGGGGACCAATCTATGTGGATACTATGTTTGTGAGAACATCCGGAGACACACCTCTGAGCGGAAGGCATCGGATAGCGTGCGGAACGCGACGGATAACTTGCGGAGGAGGCTTAGTCCAGAAGCTCGCTTCCGACCAATTCAAGAAGAATTAGCAGGATTTTTCATGAGGGAAGTCATCAATCCTAAAGGAGAACACTATACCGAGGACGAAGAAATTTTTATGCATACCCGAGATTGAAACTTGTTCGAAGTTGTATATGGTCATCCATCCTAATTGTGTATGGAAACTTGTTCGAAGTTGTATATGGTCACCCGAGATTGAATATATATTATATATTCCTCTTGAATTCTTCTTGTTTGAAATTTCATATGCATGTATATAGTAGCGTAGAATATGTGTACTGAAACTTTATCAAAATTAAAATAAAACACAAAATAAAATATAAAAGAAATAAAACACTCCAAACTAAAAAGAAACCAGGTTTAGGGGGGCTAAAACCCTAAACCTGCGGAGGAGGCCTTTAGTCCCGGTTGGCCACGAGAACCGGGACTAAAGGTCCTCCGCCCCGACGGACCACTGGCGCCCACGTGGACGGGCCTTTAGTCCCGGTCAGCCACAAGAACCGGGACTAAAGCCTTTAGTCGCGGTCCGTAAGAGGCGCGACTAAAGGGGGGGTCTTTAGTCGCGCATATTTAGTCCCGGTTGCACAGCCGGGACTAAAGGCTGTTGCGAACCGGGACTAAAGGGCTTTTTTCTACCAGTGATAGCAGTGATTTTCTCTCGCCCCTGCATGACATCCGTGCCTCCCGTGTGTTTCCATTGCCAGCTCATGTCTACATCTCGCACTTTCCTTTAGGAATATGGCAGCTCAGTTAGGCCAACTCCAACGTGCTAGCCCGTCCTGTCCGCGCTTGTTTGTTTGTGTCAAAATGGACGGATGCATCGGCCCAACGCGCGTCCGCATCCGTATTTTATGTCCCTTTGGCGTCCGACCCATCCCATTTCCAACGCAAACATGCATCCGGTTTACGCCCACACGGCCGCCGAACGGATAGCTACGCGCTTGCTCCTCGCTCGTCTCGGGGACGTGTGGCTGCCGCCCACCTAACTCCACCGTCCAACAATAATACGCACGCGCAGCAAGACCCGACTGTCATTGACACGGACGGAGGGTCGTCGTCCTTCTTAATGTGGAAGCCGTGGACCGGTCAGTCCACAGCTTCCACTTCCTGGCCGGCTTGCCTCCTCGAGCCTCGACACGAGCAAACCCTAGCCACCGCCGTCGCACCCCACTCGCCCACCTCCCCGCCGGCGCCATGGGCTGGCATTGGATCGGCAAGGGGAAGCACGACCACGAGGCCGGCTCCTCCTCTGACTGACGCCGCTCCAGCAGATCCGCGCCACCCGCACCACCTTCTCCGCCATCACCACCTGCTCCGCCAGCTTTCCAGATGGCGCCACCGTCGGCCGGGCATCGCGACAGGCCGTACATCCACGTCGATGTATGCCGTCGTTACTGGGAGACAGTGACGCCATTGCCGTGGGGAGATGTCCACCTGCCAAAAAACTGGCATCTCTCCGTCTACCGCGTGCGGATCCCTCCAGTGCCCGTGAGCGCCCGCGCTCGCCTCCCACTAGATCTACTGGCGGACTCCAGGTACGCATAGGTTTGCCGCTGTGGGATACGTGGCTCCGCGACGAGCACGGCCAGCGGCAGCAATCTTTTTTTGTCGGTCGTCCTCCACTCCTCCTAGCCCGCGCCGCCCGCGTCCTCCTCGTGTTGATGATAGCCCTCCCTAAACGTGGGGCCGTAGGCGCGTGCGCGGCATCATGCCGACGCCTTCTCCGTC
>NC_057811.1:399819441-399838688 GCF_018294505.1 Triticum aestivum
TGAAGTATTCATGCTAATAAATTATCATTCTTGGATGTTTTACAATTATTTTATAGCAACTTTATATCATTTTTTGGGACTATCCTATTGACATAGTGCCCAGTGCTAGTTGCTGTTTTTTGCTTGTTTTTTACATCGCAGAAAATCAATATCAAACGGAGTCCAAATGCAGCGAAACTTTTTGAAGTTTTTTTACCAGAAGACATCCAGTGGGCCAGAGAAGCACCTGGGGGGTGCCCTGAGGGGGGCACAACACACCATGGCGCGCCTGGGGCCCAGGCGCGCCCTGGTGGGTTGTGCCCACCTTGGTGGCCTCCCGCACCCCTTCTTCGCCATATAAATTCTCAAATATTCCAAAAACCCTCGGGTAACGCTAGATTGGAAGTTCCGCCGCCGCAAGCCTCTGTACCCATGAAAACCAATCTAGACCCCGTTCAGGCACCCAGCCGGAGGGGGAGATCATCACCGGTGGCCGTGTTCATCATCCCGGCGGCCACCATGATGAGGGAGTAGTCCACCCTCGAGGCTGAGGGTTTGTACCAGTAGCTATTTCCTTAATCTCTCTCTCTCTCTCTCGTGTTCTTGATGGCACGATCTTGATGTATCGGGGGCTTTGCTAATATAGTTGGATCATATGGTGTTTTCCCCGCTCTATCTTGTTGTGATGAATTGAGTTTTCCCTTTGAGATTTCGTTTTATCGGATTTAATACTTTCATGGATTTGAGAGCACTTGATATATGTCTTGCATATGAATACCCGTGGTGACAATGGGGTATTATTTTGATTCACTTGATATATGTTTTGACACTCAACTCGCGGATTCGCAAGGTGACATTGGGGTAATCTACGCATAGGGGTTGATGCACGTTCTTGTCTTTGTTTCTCCGGTAGAAATCTTGGGGCACTCTTTGAGGTTCTTTGTGTCGGATTGAGTATTATGAATCTGAAATTATTTGGTGATTATTTTAGTACGAACTCTTGGATAGATCGATCGAAAAAATAGCTTTGAGGTGGTTGCGTACCCTACAAACGATTTCTTCTTATGATCTCCACTAGATAGGAATTTCGGAGTGATTCTTCATCGCACGTTGAGGGATGGTTATATGATCCCATTATATTAGCATTGTTGAGAGATTGCACTAGCGAAAGTACGGACCCTAGGCCTCATTTTCAAGCATTGCAATACCATTTGTGCTCACTTTTATCGTTTGCTACATTGCTGTTTTTATTTATTCAGATTATAAAAATATATTTCTACCATTCATATTACACTTTTATCACCATCTCTTTGCCGAACTAGTGCACCTATACGATTTACCATTGTATTGGGTGTGTTGGGGAAACAAGAGATTTTTGTATTTGGTTGCAGGGTTGTTTGAGAGAGAACACCTTCATCCTACGACTCCCACGGATTGATAAACCTTAGGTCATCCACTTGAGGGAAAATTGCTACTGTCCTACAAAACTCCGCGCTTCGAGGCCCAACACGAGTCTACAAGAATAAAGTTGCGTGGTAGACATCAAGCTCTTTTCTGGCGCCGTTGCCGGGGAGGTGAGCGCATGAAGGTATATCTTTAGATCTTGCAATCGAAGCTTTTAGTTTCTTGTTTTATCACTAGTTTGGTTTATAAAAAGAAAACTACAAAAAATGGAATTGAGGTTGCATCATATTATTCGTCTTTATAATGTCTTCCGTGAAAATGATGGAAAGGAAAATTATGCTCAATTGATAGAAGAAGAATTCTATAAAATGTTTGACAAAGTGAGCATGATTGCAATGTTGCTACTATAAATTCTTTGAATATCCATGATTCTAGTGATATGCAAATCCATAAGCTTGCGGATGCTATGTTTGATGAAGATAATATTTTTATTCCCCCAAGTTTTGATGTGCAAATTTGTTATAATGGTGGCATGCCTCCTATTTATGATGATTACAATGATGAATGTGGGTTTGGAAGAGTGTCAACTCTAGGTAATGATCCCACTATTTTTAAGGGTGTTAAATCTTTTCACAATATTGATGAAAGTGGATTTGGAGAGGTCATGACTTTATTTAGTGATAAATCCACTATTTTGGAAGAGGTTTCAATTGACTATGAGAACAAAGTTGCTATCTATGATGATTATGGTGATCACATGTATGCTATAAATAATAATGATAACCGTGAAACTTGTCATCATAATTTTAATTCTCAATATGATTATGCCAATCAAGTATCACATGATAGTTATTTTGTTGAGTTTGCTCCCACTACTATTGATGAGAATAAATTTGCTTATGTGGAGAGTAACAAAATTTCTATGCTTATGTATCATGAAAAGAATGCTTTATGTGATAGCTATATTGTTTTTAAGGGCATATTTATCCCTAAGGTGTTTTGGTGATTGATGACAATGCCTTTGCGGACTAATCGTGTGCCTTGAGTTTCTCAAACGTTTCATCGCTAGGCACAAGACGGTTTGGTGCCCCTCAAAGACTATTGAAGACGGCATTTTTCTACGTTTCTTTTCGGTGGATTTGAGTCGTAGGAAATCCGTACTATTAAGAGGAGGTCCGCGTCGGAAAGGTTCAGGTGGAATCTTCACGTACACGTTTTCTTCCTCTGCACCTCCTTTCCCTTTGCCCTTGGAGCATCTTCTGTTTTCCTCATCTCTATGCAAAGAGAAGGATTCCTAAGTGTTGCTGTTCTGGGGCATGCGGTAGTACCGTAGGCGCCCGCGGTAGTACTGTTGGAAATATGCCCTAGAGGCAATAATAAATGGTTATTATTATATTTCTTTGTTCATGATAATTGTCTATTGTTCATGCTATAATTGTATTGTCCGGAAATCGTAATACATGTGTGAATACATAGACCACAACGTGTCCCTAGTAAGCCTCTAGTTGACTAGCTCGTTGATCAACAGATAGTCATGGTTTCCTGACTATGGACATTGGATGTCATTGATAACGGGATCACATCATTAGGAGAATGATGTGATGGACAAGACCCAATCCTAAGCATAGCATAAAAGATCGTGTAGTTTCGTTTGCTAGAGCTTTTCCAATGTCAAGTATCTTTTCCTTAGACCATGAGATCGTGCAACTCCTGGATACCGTAGGAGTGCTTTGGGTGTGCCAAACGTCACAACGTAACTGGGTGACTATAAAGGTGCACTACGGATATCTCTGAAAGTGTCTGTTGGGTTGGCACGGATCGAGACTGGGATTTGTCACTCCGTGTGACGGAGAGGTATCTCTGGGCCCACTCGGTAATGCATCATCATAATGAGCTCTGTGACTAAGGCGTTAGTCACGGGATCATGCATTGCGGTACGAGTAAAGAGACTTGCCGATAACGAGATTGAACAAGGTATTGGGATACCGACGATCGAATCTCGGGCAAGTAACATACCGATTGACAAAGGGAATTGCATACGGATTGATTGAATCCTCGACACCGTGGTTCATCCGATGAGATCATCGTGGAACATGTGGGAGCCAACATGGGTATCCAGATCCCGCTGTTGGTTATTGACCGGAGAGGCGTCTCGGTCATGTCTGCATGTCTCCCGAACCCGTAGGGTCTACACACTTAAGGTTCGGTGACGCTAGGGTTGTAGAGATATATGTATGCGGAAACCCGAAAGTTGTTCGGAGTCCCGGATGAGATCCCGGACGTCACGAGAGGTTCCGGAATGGTCCGGAGGTGAAGAATTATATATAGGAAGTCCAGTTTCGGCCACCGGGAAAGTTTCGGGGGTTACCGGTATTGTACCGGGACCACCGGAAGGGTCCCGGGGGTCCACCGGGTGGGGCCACCTATCCCGGAGGGCCCCGTGGGCTGAAAGTAGAAGGGAACCAGCCCTTAGTGGGCTGGGGCGCCCCCCTTGGGCCTCCCCCCATGCGCCTAGGGTTGGGAACCCTAGGGGGGAGCTTCCCCCTTGCCTTGGGGGGCAAGGCACCCCTTCCCCCCTTTGGCCGCCGCCCCCCTTGGAGATCCCATCTCCCTGGGCCGGCGCCCCCCAGGGGGGCTATATAAAGGGGGGGGAGGGAGGGCAGCAACACACAGCCTTGGGCGCCTCCCTCCTCCCCTGCAACACCTCTCTCTCTCTCGCAGAAGCTCGGCGAAGCCCTGCAGGAGACCCGCTACATCCACCACCACGCCGTCGTGCTGCTGGATCTCCATCAACCTCTCCTTCCCCCTTGCTGGATAAAGAAGGAGGAGACGTCGCTGCACCATACGTGTGTTGAACGCAGAGGTGCCGTCCGTTCGGCACTCGGTCATCGGTGATTTGGATCACGGCGAGTACGACTCCGTCATCCACGTTCATTGGAACGCTTCCGCTCGCGATCTACAAGGGTATGTAGATGCACTCCTTTCCCCTCGTTGCTAGTATACTCCATAGATGCATCTTGGTGGGCGTAGGAAAATTTTAAGTTATGCTACGATTCCCAACAGTGGCATCATGAGCCAGGCCTATGCGTAGTTACTATGCACGAGTAGAACACAAAGCAGTGGTGGGCGTTGAGTTTGCCAATTCTTCTTGCCGCTACTAGTCGTTTCTTGTTTCGGCGGCATTGTAGGATGAAGCGGCCCGGACCGACCTTACACGTACGCTTACGTGAGACAGGTTCCACCGATTGACATGCACTAGTTGCATAAGGTGGCTAGCGGGTGTCTGTCTCTCCTACTTTAGTCGGAACGGATTCGATGAAAAGGGTCCTTATGAAGGGTAAATAGAAATTGGCAAATCACGTTGTGGTCATACATAGGTAAGAAAACGTTCTTGCTAGAAACCTACAAACCACGTAAAAACTTGCAACAACAATTAGGGGACGTCTAACTTGTTTTTGCAGCAAGTGCTATGTGATGTGATATGGCCAGAAGATGTGATGAATGATATATGTGATGTATGAGATTGATCATATTCTTGTAATAGGAATCACGACTTGCATGTCGATGAGTATGACAACCGGCAAGAGCCATAGGAGTTGTCTTTATTATTTTGCATGACCCGCGTGTCATTGAATAACGCCATGTAATTTACTTTACTTTGTTGCTAAACGCGTTAGCCATAGAAGTAGAAGTAATCGTTGGCGTGACGACTTCATGAAGACACAATGATGGAGATCATGATGATGGAGATCATGGTGTCATGCCGGTGACGAAGATGATCATGGTGCCCCGAAGATGGAGATCAAAGGAGCATAATGATATTGGCCATATCATGTCACTATTTGATTGCATGTGATGTTTATCATGTTTTTGCATCTTATTTGCTTAGAACGACGGTAGTAAGTAAGATGATCCCTTATAATAATTTCAAGAAAGTGTTCACCCTAACTGTGCACCGTTCCGAAGGTTCGTTGTTTCGAAGCACCACGTGATGATCGGGTGTGATAGATTCTAACGTTCGAATACAACGGGTGTTGACGAGCCTAGCATGTACAGACATGGCCTCGGAACACACGCAATACACTTAGGTTGACTTGACGAGCCTAGCATGTACAGACATGGCCTCGGAACACGGAGGACCGAAAGGTCGAGCATGAGTCGTATAGAAGATACGATCAACATGGAGATGTTCACCGATCTTGACTAGTCCGTCTCACGTGATGATCGGACACGGCCTAGTTAAACTCGGATCATGTTTCACTTAGATGACTAGAGGGATGTCTATCTGAGTGGGAGTTCATTAAATAATTCGATTATATGAACTTAATTATCATGAACTTAGTCTAAAATCTTTACACTATGTCTTGTAGATCAAGTGGCCAACATTGTCCTCAATTTCAACGCGTTCCTAGAGAAAACCAAGCTAAAAGATGATGGCAGCAACTATACGGACTGGGTCCGGAACCTGAGGATCATCCTCATAGTAGCCAAGAAAGATTATGTCTTAGAAGCACCGCTAGGTGAAGCACCAATCCCTGAGAACCAAGACGTTATGAACGCTTGACAGCAGCGTGCTGATGATTACTCCCTCGTTCAGTGCGGCATGCTTTACAGCTTAGAGCCGGGTCTCCAAAAGCGTTTTGAGAAACATGGAGCATATGAGATGTTCGAGGAGCTGAAACTGGTTTTTCAAGCTCATGCCCGGGTCGAGAGATATGATGTCTCCGACAAGTTCTTCAGCTGTAAAATGGAGGAGAATAGTTCTGTTAGTGAGCACATACTCAGAATGTCTGGGTTGCACAACCGCTTGTCTCAGCTGGGAGTTAATCTCCCGGATGACGCGGTCATTGACAGAATCCTCCAGTCGCTTCCACCAAGCTACAAGAGCTTTGTGATGAACTTCAATATGCAGGGGATGGAAAAGACCATTCATGAGGTATATTCAATGCTGAAATCAGTGAGGTAGAGATCAGAAAAGAACATCAAGTGTTGATGGTGAATAAAACCACTAAGTTCAAGAAGGGCAAGGGTAAGAAGAACTTCAAGAACGACGGCAAGGGAGTTGCCGCGCCCGGTAAACCAGTTACCGGGAAGAAGTCAAAGAATGGACCCAAGCCCGAGACTGAGTGCTGTTATTGCAAGGGAAGTGGTCACTGGAAGCGGAACTGCCCAAAATACTTAGCGGACAAGAAGAAGGCCGGCAACACCAAAGGTATATGTGATATACATGTAATTGATGTGTACCTTACTAGTACTCGTAGTAGCTCCTGGGTATTTGATACCGGTGCGGTTGCTCATATTTGTAACTCAAAACAGGAACTACGGAATAAACGGAGACTGGCAAAGGACGAGGTGACGATGCGCGTCGGGAATGGTTCCAAGGTCGATGTGATCGCCGTCGGCACGCTACCTCTGCATCTACCCACGGGATTAGTTTTAAACCTCAATAATTGTTATTTAGTGCCAGCTTTGAGCATGAACATTGTATCTGGATCTCGTTTAATTCTAGATGGCTACTCATTTGAATCCGAGAATAATGGTTGTTCTATTTATTTGAGAGATATGTTTTATGGTCATGCCCCGCTGGTCAATGGTTTATTTTTGATGAATCTCGAACGTGATGTTACACATGTTCATAGTGTGAATACCAAAAGATGTAAAGTTGATAACGATAGTCCCACATACTTGTGGCACTGCCGCCTTGGTCACATTGGTGTCAAGCGCATGAAGAAGCTCCATGCAGATGGACTTTTGGAGTCTCTTGATTACGAATCATTTGACACGTGCGAACCATGCCTCATGGGTAAGATGACCAAGACTCCGTTCTCCGGAACAATGGAGCGAGCAACCAACTTATTGGAAATCATACATACCGATGTGTGCGGTCCAATGAGTGTTGAGGCTCGCGGAGGATATCGTTATGTTCTCACTCTCACTGATGATTTAAGTAGATATGGGTATGTCTACCTAATGAAACACAAGTCTGAAACCTTTGAAAAGTTCAAGGAATTTCAAAGTGAAGTCGAGAATCAACGTGACAGGAAAATAAAATTCTTACGATCAGAGCGTGGTGGAGAATATTTAAGTCACGAATTTGGTACACACTTAAGGAAATGTGGAATAGTTTCACAACTCACGCCGCCTGGAACACCTCAGAGAAATGGTGTGTCCGAACGTCGTAATCGCACTCTATTGGATATGGTGCGATCTATGATGTCTCTTACCGATTTACCGCTCTCATTTTGGGGCTATGCTTTAGAGACTGCCGCATTCACTTTAAATAGGGCTCCGTCGAAATCCGTTGAGACAACACCGTATGAATTATGGTTTGGGAAGAAACCTAAGCTGTCGTTTCTAAAAGTTTGGGGATGCGATGCTTATGTCAAGAAACTTCAACCTGAAAAGCTCGAACCCAAGTCGGAAAAATGCGTCTTCATAGGATACCCTAAGGAAACTATTGGGTATACCTTCTTCCTCAGATCCGAAGGCAAGATCTTCGTTGCCAAGAACGGGTCCTTTCTGGAGAAGGAGTTTCTCTTGAAAGAATCGAGTGGGAGGAAAGTGGAACTTGATGAGGTGATAGTCACCCCTTCCGAACCGGAAAGTAGAGCAGCGTGGGAAAATGTTCCTGTGGTGCCTACACCGACTGGGGAGGAAGTTAATGATGATGATCATGAAGCTTCGGATCAAGTTACTACTGAACTTCGTAGGTCCACATTCCGCACCAGAGTGGTACGGCAACCCTGTCCTGGAAATCATGTTGTTAGACAACGGTGAACCTTCGAACTATGAAGAAGCGATGGCGGGCCCAGATTCCGACAAATGGCTAGAAGCCATGAAATCCGAGATAGGATCCATGTATGAAAACGAAGTATGGACTTTGACTGACTTGCCCGATGATCGGCAAGCCATAGAAAACAAATGGATCTTTAAGAAGAAGACGGACGCGGATGGTAATGTGACCATCTACAAAGCTCGACTTGTCGCTAAGGGTTATCGACAAGTTCAAGGGGTTGACTACGATGAGACTTTCTCACCCGTAGCGAAGCTGAAGTCCGTCCGAATCATGTTAGCAATTGCCGCATACTATGATTATGAGATATGGCAGATGGACGTCAAAACGGTATTCCTTAACGGCTTCCTTAAGGAAGAGTTGTATATGATGCAGCCGGAAGGTTTTGTCGATCCTAAGAATGCTAACAAAGTATGCAAGCTCCAGCGCTCAATCTATGGGCTGGTGCAAGCATCTCGGAGTTGGAACATTCGCTTTGATGAGATGATGAAAGCGTTTGGGTTTACACAGACTTATGGAGAAGCCTGTGTTTACAAGAAAGTGAGTGGGAGCTCTGTAGCATTTCTCATATTATATGTGGATGACATACTATTGATGGGAAATGATATAGAATTCTTGGAAAGTATAAAGGCCTATTTGAATAAGTGTTTTTCAATGAAGGACCTTGGAGAAGCTGCTTATATATTGGGCATCAAGATCTATAGAGATAGATCAAGACGCCTCATTGGTCTTTCACAGAGTACATACCTTGACAAGATATTGAAGAAGTTCAGTATGGATCAGTCCAAGAAGGGGTTCTTGCGTGTATTGCAAGGTGTATAATTGAGCACGGCTCAATGCCCGACCACGGCAGAAGATATAGAAGAGATGAGTGTCATCCCCTATGCCTCGGCCATAGGGTCTATTATGTATGCCATGCTGTGTACCAGACCTGATGTAAACCTTGCCGTAAGTTTGGTAGGAAGGTACCAAAGTAATCCCGGCAAGGAACACTGGACAGCGGTCAAGAATATCCTGAAGTACCTGAAGAGGACTAAGGATATGTTTCTCGTTTATGGAGGTGACGAAGAGCTCGTCGTAAAGGGTTACGTCAACGCTAGCTTCGACACAGATCTGGATGACTCGAAGTCACAGACCGGATACGTGTATATATTGAATGGAGGAGCAGTAAGCTGGTGCAGTTGCAAGCAAAGCGTCGTGGCGGGATCTACATGTGAAGCGGAGTACATGGCAGCCTCGGAGGCAGCACAGGAAGCAGTCTGGATGAAGGAGTTCATTACCGACCTAGGGGTGATTCCCAATGCGTCGGGCCCGATGACTCTCTTCTGTGACAACACTGGAGCTATTGCCCTTGCGAAGGAGCCCAGGTTTCACAGGAAGACCAGGCATATCAAGCGTCGCTTCAACTCCATTCGTGAAAGTGTTCAAAATGGAGACATAGATATTTGTAAAGTACATACGGACCTGAATGTAGCAGATCCGTTGACTAAACCTCTCCCTAGGGCAAAACATGATCAACACCAGGACGCAATGGGTGTTCGATTCATCACAATGTAACTAGATTATTGACTCTAGTGCAAGTGGGAGACTGTTGGAAATATGCCCTAGAGGCAATAATAAATGGTTATTATTATATTTCTTTGTTCATGATAATTGTCTATTGTTCATGCTATAATTGTATTGTCCGGAAATTGTAATACATGTGTGAATACATAGACCACAACGTGTCCCTAGTAAGCCTCTAGTTGACTAGCTCGTTGATCAACAGATAGTCATGGTTTCCTGACTATGGACATTGGATGTCATTGATAACGGGATCACATCATTAGGAGAATGATGTGATGGACAAGACCCAATCCTAAGCATAGCGTAAAAGATCGTGTAGTTTCGTTTGCTAGAGCTTTTCCAATGTCAAGTATCTTCCTTAGACCATGAGATCGTGCAACTCCCGGATACCGTAGGAGTGCTTTGGGTGTGCCAAACATCACAACGTAACTGGGTGACTATAAAGGTGCACTACGGGTATCTCCGAAAGTGTCTGTTGGGTTGGCACGGATCGAGACTGGGATTTGTCACTCCATGTGACGGAGAGGTATCTCTGGGCCCACTCGGTAATGCATCATCATAATGAGCTCAATGTGAATAAGGCGTTAGTCACGGGATCATGCATTGCGGTACGAGTAAAGAGACTTGCCGGTAACGAGATTGAACAAGGTATTGGGATACCGACGATCGAATCTCGGGCAAGTAACATACCGATTGACAAAGGGAATTGCATACGGATTGATTGAATCCTCGACACCGTGGTTCATCCGATGAGATCATCGTGGAACATGTGGGAGCCAACATGGGTATCCAGATCCCGCTGTTGGTTATTGACCGGAGAGGCGTCTCGGTCATGTCTGCATGTCTCCCGAACCCGTAGGGTCTACACACTTAAGGTTCGGTGACGCTAGGGTTGTAGAGATATATGTATGCGGAAACCCGAAAGTTGTTCGGAGTCCCGGATGAGATCCCGGACGTCACGAGAGGTTCCGGAATGGTCCGGAGGTGAAGAATTATATATAGGAAGTCCAGTTTTGGCCACCGGGAAAGTTTCGGGGGTTACCGGTATTGTACCGGGACCACCGGAAGGGTCCCGGGGGTCCACCGGGTGGGGCCACCTATCCCGGAGGGCCCCGTGGGCTGAAAGTGGAAGGGAACCAGCCCTTAGTGGGCTGGGCGCCCCCCTTGGGCCTCCCCCCATGCGCCTAGGGTTGGGAACCCTAGGGGGGAGCTTCCCCCTTGCCTTGGGGGGCAAGGCACCCCTTCCCCCCTTTGGCCGCCGCCCCCTTGGAGATCCCATCTCCCTGGGTCGGCGCCCCCCCAGGGGGCCTATATAAAGGGGGGGAGGGAGGGCAGCAACACACAGCCTTGGGCGCCTCCCTCCTCCCCTGCAACACCTCTCTCTCTCTCGCAGAAGCTCGGCGAAGCCCTGCAGGAGACCCGCTACATCCACCACCACGCCGTCGTGCTGCTGGATCTCCATCAACCTCTCCTTCCCCCTTGCTGGATCAAGAAGGAGAGACGTCGCTGCACCGTACGTGTGTTGAACGCGGAGGTGCCGTCCGTTCGGCACTCGGTCATCGGTGATTTGGATCACGGCGAGTACGACTCCGTCATCCACGTTCATTGGAACGCTTCCGCTCGCGATCTACAAGGGTATGTAGATGCACTCCTTTCCCCTCGTTGCTAGTATACTCCATAGATGCATCTTGGTGAGCGTAGGAAAATATTAAATTATGCTACGATTCCCAACAAGTACCGCTCCTACGGAGCTGTACTACCGTGACCTCAGACCAGACTCAGCCGCCCGTGTGGCTGTAGGGGCGAACGTAATTTTTTACGTCCGCGCCCTACGCGGTAGAACCGCCCAATGCGTGCGGTAGTACCGCGAGTCCTGGTCTTGCACAGCTACATGAGCGGAAGTCGGGGCGGATGTAATTTTTTACATCCGCTCCCTGCGCGGTAGTACCGCACGCTGTTGGGGAACGTAGTAATTTCAAAATTTTCCTACGCACACGCAAGATCATGGTGATGCATAGCAACGAGAGGGAAGAGTGTGTCCACGTACCCTCGTAGACCGAAAGCGGAAGCGTTAGCACAACGCGGTTGATGTAGTCGTACGTCTTCACGATCCGACCGATCAAGTACCGAACGCACAACACCTTCGAGTTCAGCACACGTTCAGCCCGATGACGTCCCTCGAACTCCGATCCAGCCGAGTGTTGAGGGAGAGTTTCGTCAGCACGACGGCGTGGTGACGATGATGATGTTCTACCGACGCAGGGCTTCGCCTAAGCACCGCTACAGCATTATCGAGGTGGACTATGGTGGAGGGGGCACCGCACACGGCTAAAAGATCAACAGATCAATTGTTGTGTCTCTAGGGTGCCCCCCTGCCCCTGTATATAATGGAGCAAGGGGGGAGAGGCGGCCGGCCAGGAGGGGCGCGCCAGGAGGAGTCCTACTCCCACCGGGAGTAGGACTCCCTCCCTTTTCCTTGTTGGATTAGGAGTGGAGAGGGAAGGAGAGAGAGGGGGAAAGGAAAGGGGGGGCGCCGCCCCCCTCCTTGTCCGATTCGGACTTGGGGGGAGGGGGGAGGGGCGCGCGGCTGCCCCTTGGCCGCCTCTCCTCTTCCACCAATTGGGCCCATGAGTCCCAATAACCTCCGGGGGGTTCCGGTAACCCCCGGTACTCCGGTATATATCCGATAACCCCCGGAACCATTCCGGTGTCCGAATATAGTCGTCCAATATATCAATCTTCATGTCTCGACCATTTCGAGACTCCTCGTCATGTCCGTGATCACATCCGGGACTCCGAACTACCTTCGGTACATCAAAACATATAAACTCATGATATAACTATCATCGAAACTTTAAGCTTGCGGACCCTACGGGTTCGAGAACTATGTAGACATGACCGAGACACGTCTCCGGCCAATAACCAATAGCGGAACCTGGATGCTCATATTGGCTCCCACATATTCGACGAAGATCTTTATCGGTTAGACCGCATAACAACATACGTTGTTCCCTTTGTCATCGGTATGTTACTTGCCCGATATTCGATCGTCGTATCTCAATACCTAGCTCAATCTCGTTACCGGCAAGTCTCTTTACTCGTTCTGTAATACATCATCCCGCAACTAACTCATTAGTTGCAATTCTTGCAAGGCTTAAGTGATGTGCATTACCGAGTGGGCCCAGAGATACCTCTCCGACAATCGGAGTGACAAATCCTAATCTCGAAATACGCCAACCCAACAAGTACCTTCGGAGACACCTGTAGAGCACCTTTATAATCACCCAGTTACGTTGTGACGTTTGGTAGCACACAAAGTGTTCCTTCGGTAAACGGGAGTTGCATAATCTCATAGTCATAGGAACATGTATAAGTCATGAAGAAAGCAATAGCAGAATACTAAACGATCGTGTGCTAAGCTAACGGAATGGGTCAAGTCAATCACATCATTCTCCTAATGATGTGATCCCGTTAATCAAATGACAACTCATGTCAATGGCTAGGAAACATAACCATATTTAATCAACGAGCTAGTCAAGTAGAGGCATACTAGTGACACTCTGTTTGTCTATGTATTCACACAAGTATTATGTTTCCGGTTAATACAATTCTAGCATGAATAATAAACATTTATCATGATATAAGGAAATAAATAATAACTTTATTATTTCCTCTAGGGCATATTTCCTTCAGTCTCCCACTTGCACTAGAGTCAATAATCTAAATTACACTGTAATGATTCTAACACCCATGGAGCCTTGGTGCTGATCATGTTTTGCTCGTGGAAGAGGCTTAGTCAACGGGTCTGCAACATACAGATCCGTATGTATCTTGCAAATTTCTATGTCTCCCACCTGGACTAGATCCCGGATGGAATTGAAGCGTCTCTTGATGTGCTTGGTTCTCTTGTGAAATCTGGATTCCTTTGCCAAGGCAATTGCACCAGTATTGTCACAAAAGATTTTCATTGGACCCGATGCACTAGGTATGACACCTAGATCGGATATGTACTCCTTCATCCAGACTCCTTCATTTGCTGCTTCCGAAGCAGCTATGTACTCCGCTTCACACGAAGATCCCGCCACGACGCTTTGTTTAGAACTGCACCAACTGACAGCTCCATCGTTCAATGTAAACACGTATCCGGTTTGCGATTTAGAATCGTCCGGATCAGTGTTAAAGCTTGCATGAACGTAACCATTTACGATGAGATCTTTGTCACCTCCATAAATGAGAAACATATCCTTAGTCATTTTCAGGTATTTCAGGATGTTCTTGACCGCTGTCCAGTGATTCACTCCTGGATTACTTTGGTACCTCCCCGCTAAACTTATAGCAAGGCACACATCAGGTCTGGTACACAACATTGCATACATGATAGAGCCTACGGCTGAAGCATAGGGAACATCTTTCATCTTCTCTCTATCTTCTGCAGTGGTCGGGCATTGAGTCTTAATCAACTTCACACCTTGTAACACAGGCAAGAACCCTTTCTTTGCTTGATCCATTTTGAACTTCTTCAAAACTTTGTCAAGGTATGTGCTTTCTGAAAGTCCAATTAAGCGTCTTGATCTATCTCTATAGATCTTGATGCCCAATATATAAGCAGCTTCACCGAGGTCTTTCATCGAAAAACTCTTATTCAAGTATCCCTTTATGCTATCCAGAAATTCTATATCATTTCCAGTCAGCAATATGTCATCCACATATAATATCAGAAATGCTACAGAGCTCCCACTCACTTTCTTGTAAATACAGGCTTCTCCAAAAGTCTGTATAAAACCAAATGCTTTGATCACACTATCAAAGCGTTTATTCCAACTCCGAGAAGCTTGCACCAGTCCATAAATGGATCGCTGGAGCTTGCACACTTTGTTAGCTCCCTTTGGATCGACAAAACCTTCCGGTTGCATCATATACAACTCTTCTTCCAGAAATCCATTCAGGAATGCAGTTTTTACATCCATTTGCCAAATTTCGTAATCATAAAATGCGGCAGTTGCTAACATGATTCGGACAGACTTAAGCATCGCTACGGGTGAGAAGTTCTCATCGTAGTCAATCCCTTGAACTTGTCGGAAACCTTTCACAACAAGTCTAGACAGTAACATTACCGTCAGGGCCAGTCTTCTTCTTGAAGATCCATTTATTCTCAATGGCTTGCCGATCATCGGGCAAGTCAACCAAAGTCCACACTTTGTTCTCATACATGGATCCCATCTCAGATTTCATGGCCTCAAGCCATTTTGCGGAATCTGGGCTCACCATCGCTTCTTCATAGTTCGTAGGTTCGTCATGGTCTAGCAACATAACTTCCAGAACAGGATTACCGTACCACTCTGGTGCGGATCTTACTCTGGTTGACCTACGTGGTTCGGTAACAACTTGATCTGAAGTTTCATGATCATCATCATTAACTTCCTCACTAATTGGTGTAGGTGTCGCAGAAACCGGTTTCTGTGATGAACTACTTTCCAATAAGGGAGTAGGTACAGTTACCTCATCAAGTTCTACTTTCCTCCCACTCACTTCTTTCGAGAGAAACTCCTTCTCTAGAAAGATTCCAAATTTAGCAACAAAAGTCTTGCCTTCGGATTTGTGATAGAAGGTGTACCCAACAGTCTCTTTTGGGTATCCTATGAAGACACATTTCTCCGATTTGGGCTCGAGCTTATCAGGTTGAAGCTTTTTCACATAAGCATCGCAGCCTCAAACTTTAAGAAATGACAACTTTGGTTTCTTGCCAAACCACAGTTCATAAGGCGTCGTCTCAACGGATTTCGATGGTGTCCTATTTAACGTGAATGCAGCCGTCTCTAAAGCATAACCCCAAAACGATAGCGGTAAATCAGTAAGAGACATCATAGATCGCACCATATCTAGTAAAGTACGATTACGACGTTCGGACACACCATTACGATGTGGTGTTCCGGGTGGCGTGAGTTGCGAAACTATTCCGCATTGTTTCAAATGAAGACCAAACTCGTAACTCAAATATTCTCCTCCACGATCCGATCGTAGAAACTTTATTTTCTTGTTACGATGATTTTCAACTTCACTCTAAAATTCTTTGAACTTTTCAAATGTTTCAGACTTATGTTTCATTAAGTAGATATACCCATATTTGCTCAAATCATCTGTAAAGGTGAGAAAATAGCGATATCCGCCTCGAGCCTCAATATTCATCGGACCACATACATCTGTATGTATGATTTCCAACAAATCTTTTGCTCGCTCCATAGTACCGGAGAACGGCGTTTTAGTCATCTTGCCCATGAGGCACGGTTCGCAAGTACCAAGTGATTCATAATCAAGTGGTTCCAAAAGTCCATCAGTATGGAGTTTCTTCATGCGCTTTACACCGGTATGACCTAAACGGCAGTGCCACAAATAAGTTGCACTATCATTATCAACTCTGCATCTTTTGGCTTGAATATTATGAATATGTGTATCACTACTATCGAGATTCAACAAAAATAGACCACTCTTCAAGGGTGCATGACCATAAAAGATATTACTCATATAAATAGAACAACCATTATTCTCTAATTTAAATGAATAACCGTCTCGCATCAAACAAGATCCAGATATAATGTTCATGCTCAACGCTGGCACCAAATAACAATTATTCAGGTCTAAAACTAACCCCGAAAGTAGATGTAGAGGTAGCGTGCCGACCGCGATCACATCGACTTTGGAACCATTTCCCACGCGCATCGTCACCTCGTCCTTAGCCAATCTTCGCTTAATCCGTAGTCCCTGTTTCGAGTTGCAAATATTAGCAACAGAACCAATATCAAATACCCAGGTGCTACTGCGAGCATTAGTAAGGTACACATCAATAACATGTATATCACATATACCTTTGTTCACCTTGCCATCCTTCTTATCCGCCAAATACTTGGGGCAGTTCCGCTTCCAGTGACCAGTCTGCTTGCAGTAGAAGCACTCAGTCTCAGGCTTAGGTCCAGACCTGGGTTTCTTCTCCTGAGCAGCAACTTGCTTGCTGTTCTTCTTGAAGTTCCCCTTCTTCTTCTTCCCTTGCCCTTTTTCTTGAAACTGGTGGTCTTATTGACCATCAACACTTGATGCTCCTTTTTGATTTCTACCTCCGCAGACTTTAGCATTGCGAAGAGCTCGGGAATCGTCTTATCCATCCCTTGCATGTTATAGTTCATCACGAAGCTCTTGTAGCTTGGTGGCAGTGATTGAAGAATTCTGTCAATGACGCTATCATCCGAAAAATTAACTCCCAGTTGAATCAAGTGATTGTTATACCCAGACATTTTGAGTATATGCTCATTGACAGAACTATTCTCCTCCATCTTGCAGCTGTAGAACTTATTGGAGACTTCATATCTCTCAATCCGGGCATTTGCTTGAAATATTAACTTCAACTCCTAGAACATCTCATATGCTCCATGACGTTCAAAACGTCGTTGAAGACCCGGTTCTAAGCCGTAAAGCATGGCACACTGAACTATCGAGTAGTCATCAGCTTTGCTCTGCGAGACGTTCATAACATCTGGTGTTGCTCCTGCAGCAGGTCTGGCACCTAGCTGTGCTTCCAGGACGTAATTCTTCTGTGTAGCAATGAGGATAATCCTCAAGTTACGGACCCAGTCCGTGTAATTGCTACCATCATCTTTCAACTTTGTTTTCTCAAGGAACGCATTAAAATTCAACGGAACAACAGCACGGGCCATCTATCTACAATCAACATAGACAAGAAAAATACTATCAGGTACTAAGTTCATGATAAATTTAAGTTTAATTAATCATATTACTTAAGAACTCCCACTTAGATAGACATCCCTCTAATCCTCTAAGTGATCACGTGATCCAAATCAACTAAACCATGTCCGATCATCACGTGAGATGGAGTAGTTTCAATAGTGAACATCACTATGTTGATCATATCTACTATATGATTCACGCTCGACCTTTCGGTCTCCATGTTCCGAGGCCATATCTGTTATATGCTAGGCTCGTCAAGTTTAACCTGAGTATTCCGTGTGTGCAACTGTTTTGCACCCGTTGTATTTGAACGTAGAGCCTATCACACCCGATCATCACGTGGTGTCTCAGCACGAAGAACTTTCGCAACGGTGCATACTCAGGGAGAACACTTATACTTTGATAATTTAGTGAGAGATCATCTTAAAATGCTACCGTCAATCAAAGCAAGATAAGATGCATAAAATATAAACATCACATGCAATCAATATAAGTGATATGATATGGCCATCATCATCTTGTGCTTATGATCTCCATCTCCGAAGCACCGTCATGATCACCATCGTCACCGGCGCGACACCTTGATCTCCATCATAGCATCGTTGTCGTCTCGCCAATCTTATGCTTCTACGACTATTGCTACCGCTTAGTGATAAAGTAAAGCATTACAAGGCGATTGCATTGCATACAATAATGTGACAACCATATGGATCCTGCAGTTGCCGATAACTCGGTTACAAAACATGATCATCTCATACAATAAAATTTAGCATCATGTCTTGACCATATCACATCACAACATGCCCTGCAAAAACAAGTTAGACGTCCTCTACTTTGTTGTTGCAAATTTTACGTGGCTGATACGGGCTTAGCAAGAACCATTCTTACCTACGCATCAAAACCACAACGATAGTTTGTCAAGTTGGTGTTGTTTTAACCTTCGCAAGGACCGGGCGTAGCCACACTCGGTTCAACTAAAGTTGGAGAAACTGACACCCGCCAGCCACCTGTGTGCAAAGCACGTCGGTAGAACCAGTCTCGCGTAAGCGTACGCGTAATGTCGGTCCGGACCGCTTCATCCAACAATACCGCCGAACCAAAGTATGACATGCTGGTAAGCAGTATGACTTATATCGCCCACAACTCACTTGTGTTCTACTCGTGCATATAACATCTACGCATAAAACCAGGCTCTGATACCACTGTTGGCGAACGTAGTAATTTCAAAATTTTCCAACACACACGCAAGATCATGGTGATGCATAGCAACGAGAGGGGAGAGTGTGTCCACGTACCCTCGTAGACCGAAAGCGAAAGAGTTAGCACAACGCGGTTGATGTAGTCGTACGTCTTCACGATCCGACCGATCAAGTACCGAACGCACGGCACCTCCGAGTTCAGCACACGTTCAGCCCGATGACGTCCCTCGAACTCCGATCCAGCCGAGTGTTGAGGGAGAGTTTCGTCAGCACGACGGCGTGGTGACGATGATGATGTTCTACCGACGCAGGGCTTCGCCTAAGCACCGCTACAGTATTATCGAGGTGGACTATGGTGGAGGGGGGCACCGCACACGGCTAAAAGATCAACATATCAATTGTTGTGTCTCTAGGGTGCCCCCTGCCCCCGTATATAAAGGAGCAAGGGGGAAGAGGCGGCCGGCCAGGAGGGGCGCGCCAGGAGGAGTCCTACTCCCACCGGGAGTAGGACTCCCTCCCTTTTCCTTGTTGGATTAGGAGTGGAGAGGGAAGGAGAGAGAGGGGGAAAG